>NW_026531368.1:0-1343 GCF_026283585.1 Hylaeus volcanicus | reverse complement strand
GTATCGTAGAAAAAACAATAATGTTGGACAGCCGAATGATAACGTCATTAGTGTGTTTTTCAATGTAAATTCAGCCGCAGCCAGCAATGTCATCTGAAACATAGTTTCGTTTATTAGACTATTGCAGACCTATGGCTTAAAAAGTTATTATTATTCTTGATATGCATAAGTGCATTTGGGATTGACAGGAAAAGGTGACTATTAAAAAAAAAATAGTTGAAAGTACAGGAAATAGAGTGTTTACTTACATAAAACTATTTCCAAAAGGGGCTATAGGATGTTGTTTTGAAATTGCAAAATAAGCCTGCCAGCATATATGTGGCAGACATGTTAACATAAATGTATATAAATGTATTAAATAAATCAGGTAAATTTCATATCACTTGTACTTTATTGCAAAATAATATGCCAAAGCTTCTTTTTGAATACTCGTCATGCACCATACAGTAAAAGTGACAAAAATAGTTAAAAGAAATTTAAGTATAGATATTTGTACACACAAATAAGACGTGCTTTTCAGAAAACATAACTGATAGAAATGGCACTCAAATAATTAATGCAAATATAAGTCTAGATCCGTCGCCGATGGAAATTAGAATTGATAATTCAAAAACCAGTGAAAACAAGTTTGGTATTGTGGGACAGAAGTTGAAGATACAATCAATTCCTTATGGATAAGTATTTCATAAAAATACATAACGACATAGAAAAATATAGATACACTATCACCTGGACTATGACACAGCAGAGCATAATGAAAGCGAAAATTATCCTTCGAACTTTAACAAAAACCGAATTGTCGAAGGGCCATAGCCCTGTGATGCATAGCAGGAAATAGTAGGTGCTGTATTGTCTTTGGAATTGATCCATCTCTTCGTCCGAAGCCGAGGAACGTCTGAGCGCAAAACCTGAGGCATCGTCCGATGACACCTCGGGGTCATATTTTATTCACGTTGTCGCCTTTCCGCCTCGAATTTCCGAAGCCTCGCTAGTGCCTAGTGCCTAACACTAGGATATCATTGCCTCAAATTATAGAGTTCCGCTCGGAGCCGATCGATTTGATTACTGTTGCCGTGAAAAGATTAGTACATGGAATAGGAAATTCAAGAAAATCGAGAGACCACAAATGTTTTTATTGTCCTCTCATTTTTCGACAAGGGGGCGTAGAAGGTTTGCCACCGACGTTTGCTTTTAGAATTGGCGTGACAACTACGCGGAGCAGGCGTCACCGCGGACACCCCTTGGCTTCCTTTGAGGAGTAAGGATAGACAGAATGGCATATTGGAAAAGTGACGCCTTCGAAGAATAATTGAAACATCGAGACGAACCAAGGAACAGGTTTT
>NW_026531367.1:0-2454 GCF_026283585.1 Hylaeus volcanicus | reverse complement strand
CTTCGAAGAATAATTGAAACATCGAGACGAACCAAGGAACAGGTTTTCGAAGATTCATGTGTTCCATTGCAAATAGCTGTAACTAGGATTGAAATATTTTGAGATGTATTCAAAAAGCTTCCTTCTAGACTGCGTGTTTCATCTTGGAAATGCAGGTACGTAGAAATTTAAATAATGGTTAGGTTTAATCAGATTAAAGAATTGTTTTAACAGGCCAATCCTAATTATTAGGAATTATTCCCCCGATTAGTGAATCGACATGTAGATTGTCACATATTAGTAAATGATTATTCTAACAAGAAATGAATTTTTATTTGTTCGCTTCGATTATTTAAATATAATAATATACACTGTTGTCGAATAAAAGAAGATTTGAGAATTTATGTAACATTCAATACCTCCTCATTAACAATGAACAATAATCTTAAATATCTGAATAGAGAAAATATTTTAGAATTTAGCTGGAGGCTTGTTTATAAGTTGTGTGACTTACCTGAAATAAAAAGAAAAAGTCAAGTTAATGACAAAGCAACACAATTTTACTTCCAATTTGATCACGATTGAGGATCTTTTCGACTTCGTATGTATTTTATTAAGATAATGTTCTAAGTAAACATTTGCAAATATAGAAATTAATTTTTTTGGTGCAATATGTAATCAACCATCCTTTCCTAGAATGATAGCAGATCGATCAATAAATGTAATTGGCTTTTTAACATCGCGCGCTAAAAAGTAGATACATTCAATCTTACTTAAACAATATACAAGAGGTTAAAAGATGGTTAAGAAGTAACTGTCTTCGAGCTCTCCAATACTACTACGACGAATTTCTGCACCGATAAAACGTAAATTATAGTTACGTAGGAATGCAACCGTTCGAAGTTGTTTGCAGTCTCAATGGCCAAAATTTTTCTACGTCAAGTGGTAATGTATACCATGGCGTGCTGCACTTGAATTATTAACACAATTTCAAAGAAACTTTCTCCTTTCTAAATATCCTCTATGATAACATATCACATACTCCACGTACACTTTATGAAACGTGTTCGGAGAGTGGTCGACGTATATCTGCCAAATAAAGTTTTTCTCATTAGAGTAAGGTTAACGAAGTAAAATGAAATGGTCGATGAACTGTTCTGGAACCGTATCAGTTGAAAATCCATTTTCAAATGTTCTCAAGTTACTATATATTAATATTTAAGAGCAATTGCTGCTGAAGGCACAGATACGTTACCTGGAGATGAGTCTTCGTCAAGATATTCCATATTAAATCAAATGAATTCTATAATCGTGGATGACTCTGAGTGCCCCTACTCTATGATACTACCGCCACGACTATTATACCTAACCAGTAGTTTGAACTGAATATAATACAGTAAAGTATGAAAACGATGAGCTCATCATCTGAAATAGAAATGCTTTGAATGGAAATGTGAAGTGTATAAGCTGGAGACGGCAACTAGGAATTGACCGACATGACAAAATAGAACAGAAGATGATGGCAGTAATCAGTAAACGTATAATGTGTTAATTAACATCTGAGTTCTCTTCTCAGAATTAATTCCTTGTATACGCAGGAACTGAAAAGTTCTTTACCATTTTTGATTTCGAAACTTTGTTACTTAAATATACGTAAATAAAATTTAGCAATGGAACTTCCATTACACGTCATTTTGTATAACAGTCAGTCATGCATAGGCAAAAAAGCTTCACCTGCTTAGATCTCGATAAGGAAGCTTCGGATCGCAAAATGGATTAGAACTTTTCGATTCGTATTGCTAGGGGATATCTATATTGAGACGAGTCCTTACATTTTTAGCATCAACCTGTGAACAAATGATTCAAACTGAGACTGAATGCAAGAAGAATTGAAAATATCTGGCAGACAGTGTTTGACGAATCACCTACTTGCCATCGCTGCTGTAAACAGTTCTATACGATAAAGGACAAAAAAATTACCGTCGAAAAGCCTTCATAGGAGGGAACGAACAAACCCGAAAGATTAAATTCACATACTATCGAACTCCTAACCATTATCAATAAAAGCAGTTTCTGCATTTTCGGCGGAGTGTAATACCACAGTGTGAAGTATCTGCATTGTCAAATAATATTGTATCAGTATTTCGGAATGAGAAGCTTTCCTAAAGTATAACCAACACTGGTAAGAAACGTAAACTCACGTTTCGTAGAAAACGTCCACACTATCGTCAATCACTTTCTGTCCACTATAATTGTTCAAGAACATAATTGCCATGTGGATGAACACCATAATACTAGAAACGACCACTTCGAACAGATCAGTCATGTCAAGGACCGATAAAAATACCTGTCACAACGCAAAGTTTCAATGGAAATTAGTTACAAGGGATTCTGAAATATTCATTGAAAAATAATATTAATACTAGGTTTCCGGAGGTTTAAAATATCTTAGTCGCATTGTTTATTTTTTTTTTT
>NW_026531366.1:0-3057 GCF_026283585.1 Hylaeus volcanicus | reverse complement strand
AGCAATAAACTAATGTGTTTACGTTACAAACTCTACTGTAAATGGTTTGTCATAAGAATCGTACAAATACTTATTGCTTCTATACTTTCACCCACTTTTCGCATCTTTTTGTTAATTTCACAAATTATATTAACTAGTAAATGTTGTTTGGACTATATCTACATATCTTAGAGACTTCCGAGAATATGTAAAATATCATTGATTACAAAAAAAGAAGTTAAGAAACTACAATTTCACACAAAAGTTTTTTGGGAAATTGATCGGTGTACGAATACATTCTACACCCACTGTATATCGAAATTGATAAGTATAGAAGTTTGGAAAATGATCAGGAAGAGGAACATGCAATTGCAGACAAAACTTTCGATTCCTACACTGCGGTGTATAACTACAGCACCACTTAATTTTTTAGTTGTTTCAGACTTTAGGTGAAGACTGCAAAAAAATGGTTGATAGCCTACTTAATTGGATTTTTGAGCTAATTACAAAAAAAGGTGGTCCTACAAGATACTGAAATCGTTTTTTATTGTTTCTATCGATATGGTGCTATAATTACGCAACAATGAAAATTCACACTTTTGATTACATTGTTTTGTATAACAGGAGAATTTAAATAAAAATTAATTTATACTTCATTTCATACCTTTTTCATACCTTTTCAATTTTTACAATCAATTTTTTTGCACTTTCCCCTAAACAGCTCTGACTACACGCTATTTAACTCGTCTTGAGCACGACAAGAACAAAATAATTTAGACGAGTATACTCGCGCAGAGTACCGAAAAGGTTAAATCAAACATTGGTCATTTTCATATTAATTTTAAGTATAAGACGCACCTGCATTTTGGAGGTAATTTTTCGAAGAAAAGAGTGCATCTTATTGTCCGTAAAATACAGTACGACTAACGAATAACATAATACTATAAAGATAAGATGCACGAAGCTCTAAATATTGCTTAGCAAGTCTCTCTCGATTATTGAAAAGTCCTATCGGTAGACTCGAATTGTTCAGCCTCGAGGTGAAGATGCTTTCTTCGAACATAAGACCGACCACGCGTCACGCAAATAGCGCCAGATAAATTCTCGTAGGAAAAGGGCGAGTCGTCGTGGAACGGGCACTTAGTTCAATCGTCTAGAAATCCTCTATGACGCACATCCGCCGAGTGAATCAGATGACGACACGCCTCTCGTACGAATCTGCACGAGTTTTGCTGTCGCGGGGCTGAACGAGAACAGGGGCAGGAACGTGAGAGGTAGAAGAAGAGAGTCGGCCACTCGTACCAATCGGAAGCTGGTTGTTCTGCACGCGGGCATCCCTGGCTTTCCCTTGCCCGTGATGCGTCTGGGCAGCAGAGTGGCTGATAGATTAACTACGATTCACTTTGCAGCTCGAGCGTAAATGCGTGCGTGCGTGCTGCTCGCGATCCGCGCGCCGGAAGTCGGTATTGTGTGATCGTTTTATTCAATTCCTTTGACGCACTGGACTTCTCCCGGTAGCCGTTGGCCGACAACTGAACGCTTTGAACTTTGAACGTGACAACCTTTCAGCACGATACTTCGATTATACTGTGTTACTCTTAGGGTCTTAATTACACTAGTTTACAAAATAAAAAAAAAATATACATTCAATGCCACAATTTTTGTTTTATGAATTTTGGCCTACTAAACTCGAAAATCGCAAGAAAAATTTTTTCTATGGATAGGTTTTTTTTATATGAATTTTTGAATTTTGTTTCGATTTTTGTCTGACATACCTTCATATTTTAGGCCATACCTCGAGTTAGAAACTTCCGATTGGATCGCACAAGACGCCATTTTAAAGGTAATCGAATTTCCAACAATTCCTTTTTACATTATTTTCCAATCGGTTCAATAGTTTAAGTGTTACGAACCTATATATATGAGAAACTTTGATTTTTTCGGCTAAAATAGAACACGAATATTTCTTCCATCGCCATGGGAAAATAGAAATGGTCAAATTATGTCCAATTTTTTATTGTTTACGTATAGATCGCACTTTTACGAAGAAAACAAGCTTTTGTTGAAGAAAATCTATGGATAAATGCCGGAGTTAGGAACAATTGAGTAAAGGTACAAAAATTCCAATTTTACTCTGTTTTTGTATTTTTTTCCTATTTATATAGGAAACATTTATTTAATTAATTTCTATTAGAAGTAATTTCGGCCTTTGCTTTGTCTTCTGTTATTCGTTGGGTTCGTTTCTCTGATGAGGAACCAAACGTAGTCTCCCAACATTCTTTCGTCCCAATATCCTTAAACAGCAAAAATTTGCTTATTATCTGTAAAAATATTAACGTTTCACAATTATTTATTATATAAAATAAGAATTCTTGAACAAAACCTTTTTTCTCTCGTGCGAACGATGATAACATCTTGATCAAATGGCAATGTCAAAATTGAGTCGCTAAAATTCATTTCGATGATTTTTCATTCAATGATGAACAACGTTCAGTCGAAGTTGACTGCATCCAAAACAAATCAATAATAAAAGATTGCTTTTAATGATAGAAAAAGGAGCGTTGAACAAGAACGTTCACTCAAAAGAATGTTCACAAAATTCATTCACAGAGAATTTTCTAAATGAAACGATATAGTTTCTTATACATAGTATGTACCACGTTCTACGCTCCTCGAAATGAAGTAATTCTTGTTTACCGTTTTTTTTTATTGTTAAAGGCAAGTGAATTGTTCAGGTGGCCTGTTTTAAATACTTCACCCAGTATAATCCTGACATTGGACCATTGGATTACCATTTATTCAGTCCTTTACAAAACGTCTTGAGTGATACAAATTTCAATAATGATGATAATGTTCAATCGCATATGGTTCAGTTTTTTGCTGATCAAAGCCAGAAACATTATGAACGTAGAATTATGCTGCTATCTAAAAGAAGACTATTGCTTAAAATGGATAATACATTACCGGTTTAAAATATTTCATTCTATTGCAAAAATTGTCTTTTAACTTATTTTAGAAGCCCGCATTTACTTACAGTGGGTGTAGAAAGTATTCGTACACTGATCAATTTCCAAAAAA
>NW_026531365.1:0-2412 GCF_026283585.1 Hylaeus volcanicus | reverse complement strand
ATATCCTTATACCTATCCTATAGCTAACGCTCTCTCTCTCTCTCTCTCTCTTCCTCTCTCACGCACACATACACGTTCCCACTCCTACATTCGGCCCTCCTGACAAGGATATCTGGCCTCAGATATCGCACGCTTTTTTTTTTTGTTTCTATTAGTCCACCACTTCACTATCACTGCACAGCTCGTCACTGCTTTCAGTCATCCAGGGTTTAATGTAATCCGCCGCCGTCGATGTCTGTCGTGGTCCCTCGTGTTCGCCAACCTTCGTTTCGTAGTATTTTAGTTATTTCATAGGGCCCAAAATACTTTGCTGCAAATTTTAAGCCTGGTCCTTGTTGCGTTCTCTTGATTGCCACCAACTCCCCCTCGCTATATTTTCTACTTTCGGTTCTCCTTCGGTTGAAACCCTTCCTATTCTCCTGTTGAATCTTCAAAATATTCTGTCGTGCTTCCTCCCGCAGATCGTTCCGACTCCGCTGAAACATGTCCATCCATTCACGTTTTAACATGTCAACAATTTGAGGATCCTCTCGCAATTTGGCATTCACTCCGAATAATATTTTGAATGGGGAAAATTTGGTGCTTCTACTTGGGGTGGTATTAATGCAGATTTGGCAGTGGTCTAAATATTTATGCCACTCTTCGGGTTTGGGTGCTGACAATTTTGTGAGTAACGGTATTAGGGTACGGTTGACTCTCTCTACTTGATCGTTAGCCCGAGGTATACCTGCTGTAATTAGCACGTGGGCTATGTTTTCCTCTTTACAATAGTTCTCGAAGGCAGTCGACGTAAACGCGGTACCCCGATCCGAAATTATTCTACGAGGATTTCCAAAAATGATCGATTGTTTTCTTAGCCGGTCTATAACCTCGGCTGAGTTACACGTTTTTGTGGCATAAAGCCAGACAAATTTCGCAAACGCGTCTATTACTACTGCTGTACGTTGATCCACGTGGGGCGCACTCTGGGGAACGGACACTCCACCTATGTTTAGTCTTTGCATTTCGCGCATCATTTCCACCTCGCGTCTCAATAATTGAATCTCGCGCTCAGCGAGTTCTAGCTCCCTTCGCTGAATGTCTACGCTTCTGGCATCGATGTCCGTAAATGGCGAACTTCGCGGTCTTGGCGAATTCGCGCTGGGAGCCTCGTCCACGCCGGAATCTGCACTCGCGATGGCACCCGCGACAGAATTTCCACTCGCGGTCGCGCTTGGATCGCGGCTCGCCGCCTCATCCATCCACGCGCCCGTCGGATCGTTCATCATGAGTCTATTGCTCAGTTCACTCTTTGCTCCATCCATATTTAGACCTTTCACTTTCAGCATGTCTTTCAGCTGTGCCACCGTGAATTCACTTGGGCTCCTGTTGGTACTCATTTCACGTCACGTACACAGTCCACTCGATTCCACAATTCCCAAATTCCAACATTATATATATATATATATATAAAGAAAACACTTCTTATCCAGGCTTCACAGTTTTAGTTATTCCGCACGATTGGCTAGTTCTTGGAGTCCACACAATGCACTCTTACGATTACGCGGCTCGTACTCACTGCTCGTTCAATCCCGGCTGAGCCCCCAAAATTTGTAGGATTCATTATATGTTACTTTATTTATAAAATACTAACTTAACTATTAATGAAACTAAAATGAACAGAGTCCGCTCGACGATCCGCTCTACCTCCGATTACCCTTCGACTGCTCAACTCAATCTGTCTCCAACGCTTCTTTTTCTACCTCCCCTTAAAGTTAAACACTACCCAGGGTTTTTCCCAGGCAGGAGAACGTTCCCCACTTGGACCAACGGGTCCTGTGGGGGCGCATGGGGGGTGGGGTGGGGAGGGTCGGGGCGTGCCGGATCACGCCTCCGACGACCCTCCCTTACCGGTGTCGGCGACTTCTTGTCCTGGCGTTCAGGAAGCTCTTTGTTTCCTGAACCAGTACGGACACTAAGATGCCGGGGGCTGTGGGTGGACCGAGCGGGGGCTCAGGAAGCCCATTCCGACGGCCCCAGGGATGGGGACACCGGGCGGGTTCCTCCGCCCGGGGTCTTGTAGAGTAGGTAGTGGGGGAAAGTAACACCCTCCCCCCGGGATTCATGTAAGCTGGGAAGCGTCCTGCGAGTACTCGCGTGATCTAGGCGCTTCCCATGTAGCTTAGGTGGGTGTGGGGTTTTAGTGGGTAGCCATCGCGGACGGGCGCGCCTTTGGCGCTCCCCTCCCTGATGGTAGTCCCACATAACCTCGGTTTTTCCCCCCGGGAAACCAAGGTATGCGCAACGCATTTCCCCACAATAAAAAAAAAAAAAAAAAAAAAAAAAAGGCAGGAGAACGTTGTTCTAGGCGGCCTCGCCGAGGCGCGCCTGGACAACATCAGCCCAAGTGGCCAGGTCATAAATTAAACTAAA
>NW_026531364.1:0-1536 GCF_026283585.1 Hylaeus volcanicus | reverse complement strand
AGCGAAGGGGTACACGGAGAGTGGTGACCACGGGGGTATAGCGGGAACTGATGCAACAATGCCAGTAATGCGATAAAATATACTACGTGTCGAACGGTGAACATTTCGCCCATTTCCCCGACACCCCCTTCACCGCTCGACACGTAGTATATTTTATCGCATTACTGGCATTGTTGCATCAGTTCCCGCTATACCCCCGTGGTCACCACTCTCCGTGTACCCCTTCGCTCGTCCATCCCCCACCCCCATCGGCTCGAACACCATTCCATGAGGATTAAATATTGACTGCGATTCTGATTTATAGTAATTGCCGGAGGGAGTGGGACAGCGAAAACGCGCGACGAGGCGGCCCGATCCGAGCGGGACGGAACACGATCGAACGAGGGGCGTAGGGTAAAAGAGGGCGGTTGGACGTGGTGTGAGGGAAACTGGACGGATTTCGAGGGTAGATGAGGGGTGTTGGAAGCACAGGAGGTGGAGGAGGAGGAGGAGGAAAGCCATTCCCGTGCCGCTTTCCCTCGCTGACAGATGCATTTGCCAAAGCGTTGCGGACGTTTCTGGCTCGTTCTACGTCGTCACGCGGCCCGTCGTTATCATAGCGCATTTTTATTTAGCGATTGTTATCGATCATCGTTTACAAAATTCATACCTAACGCTATGATTTGGAATGATCAGGAACTCTGTCGCACGAGTCCTTCACGGCGAATCAGATATTTGCCAATCCTCGATTGAACATTCGAATTTCAAGTAGTAAGAACGTAAAAATAGTCAGACGTAATTCCCAAATTTTTCTCAGATGTTAAACAACGACAATCTCTGCTCCATCATGGCCCCATATCGATTTTGAAAGCAGCGTGAATTGTCGTTGTTTAACATCTGAGAAAAATTTGGGAATTACGTCTGACTATTTTTACGTTCTTACTACTTGAAATTCGAATGTTCAATCGAGGATTGGCAAATATCTGATTCGCCGTGAAGGACTCGTGCGACAGAGTTCCTGATCATTCCAAATCATAGCGTTAGGTATGAATTTTGTAAACGATGATCGATAACAATCGCTAAATAAAAATGCGCTATGATAACGACGGGCCGCGTGACGACGTAGAACGAGCCAGAAACGTCCGCAACGCTTTGGCAAATGCATCTGTCAGCGAGGGAAAGCGGCACGGGAATGGCTTTCCTCCTCCTCCTCCTCCACCTCCTGTGCTTCCAACACCCCTCATCTACCCTCGAAATCCGTCCAGTTTCCCTCACACCACGTCCAACCGCCCTCTTTTACCCTACGCCCCTCGTTCGATCGTGTTCCGTCCCGCTCGGATCGGGCCGCCTCGTCGCGCGTTTTCGCTGTCCCACTCCCTCCGGCAATTACTATAAATCAGAATCGCAGTCAATATTTAATCCTCATGGAATGGTGTTCGAGCCGATGGGGGTGGGGGATGGACGAGCGAAGGGGTACACGGAGAGTGGTGACCACGGGGGTATAGCGGGAACTGATGCAACAATGCCAGTAATGCGATAAAATATACTACGTGTCGA
>NW_026531363.1:0-1394 GCF_026283585.1 Hylaeus volcanicus | reverse complement strand
ATAAATTATTTCTACAAAGAAGTTCTAGCTATAGTAATTCTTAGCTGGGCAACACAAATGTACTCACCTTGCAAATAGTAGACTTCCCACGACTGATGATCAGTGAATAGTGATTCTCGATTCTGCCACGCTACCCTTTATGTACTGTACGAAATCGATTCGCGATACGTGATAAGATTATAACATTTAAACATTACTTCGTTAAAAAATGGAACAGATTAGTTTGTGAGTGGTTGACTAGTTCCACCTGTTTCACAATCAGCGTATTAATGATTACGTAGTTCTAGAGTTGATGAAATGGATTACACGTACCATCATCGTCAAATCACGTTAGAAATGGAAATAGAAGTTCAGTAATGTCATTTTTGGGATGACTCTCAATATTAATCTAAAATATTGACTTTTACTTGTAGTATAAACATGGATGTAAACTTGTAAACTTGCTTAATAAATAGTAATAGTGGAAATGATTCGATCCTCCTGTTAACCTTTAGGAAAACTAGAAGACAGTAAAAAGTGATGGAAGTATGTAGATACATATTCAATTAGATATTTATTAATTCATTTTTTATATATTAACAATATAGAAATCCCAAAATACGGTTAAAAAGTTACGGGTGTAGTTTCAGAAGTTGTCTGGCGACAATAAAGCGCATGTAGTACTGTTCTATTGGAATACTATGGATACCAGCCTGTTTGGCCTGTTGCGCGATGTTTACCACGTGTTTGCTTGTGTGAGCGAGGTTATACAACTCGTGGTATGTAGGAGACGTTATTTCCTTAACGAAAGCGGCAAATACTGGGGAATTCACCATTTTGCTTTTCCTCAAATCACTCAACTGCTTAAGTGGTAATTCATCCGCGAGGTCTATCATTAAACCATCAAGTCCACCTGTGATCTTGTGGGAAGCAAAAGGAGCGATACGTTTAATTCCAAGTGCCGCGTTCAGTTTTTTTAGTACTAAATAGACGTCGAAACCAGCATTCTGCATGTAGTTCAGCAGTTTCTTTGCCGCAGGGTGGGCTTGCATCTCTTTAACGTACAATACAGTTTCCTTGGAGTCAACAAGCTTCATCATGGTTTGGAATTCCTTGTCTTGGGCTGCGTAGGCTCTGAGAATCACCATTATGCGATCTATTGGTATTAGGTCCATGAAGTCCTGCAATTCCTTGGCGAGTGCACCTGAGCCTGTGCTTGGAACTGTGACGTGCACAGCGCGGGCGTTCAGGGAGCCGGCCAGGGCCAGAACAGCCAGTACTGACATAGCGAACTTCATCTGCAGAAAAATTAGAACATGGTGAGTATAGAGATACAATTTTTAACAGGCAAATTACAAATATTTATAGCATAGTTATGAATGAAAAGCCTGATGATTTCCTGTGCATTTATTAGG
>NW_026531362.1:0-2204 GCF_026283585.1 Hylaeus volcanicus | reverse complement strand
AAGCCTCGGACAACATTTTCGCTAAGGAAAAAGTTGTTTCAAATCACTTCCTGAACCACCCCTTTCAAGGTGTTACAAATTTTTGGGACACCCTGTATAAGGTTCTTCTCCTACAGTGTTCGATCTAGAGTTTGCGTCGTCTTTACTTGTAAACACAGAGTTATTCTCAGCCTACGGAGTACGTGTCACCTTAGCTTCATGTCTTCTAACGAAACTTCCCTATACTTTGCTCTACACAGCACTCAATCTTAAGTCACAACATATAATACCTTCTGTGCATACTCTACATGTTTATTTTCTCATGAATACCACAACTGGATATTTTAAACCAATATCCTTTGAGCCCGATGCCCAGAAGACTTTGTAAACTGAGAGTTATATTTTTAGGCTGCGTATTCTTAAAGGCGATTATTATAACTTGATTTTCTATTTGGTATTAGAGCAATGTTGAAGAGTGAGTTAAATAATTGACGAAGAATGCTAAATTCTTTTAAAGATTTAACTAATTTATATTTCATCCCGGTCTGTTGAGGAAGACAGACTTCATCTCCGTGTTCAATGCAAGATTCTTTTTGAGATTCAACTAATTTCTACTTACTCCTAATCCATTGTGAAAGGACTTCATCAACCTATTCATACCTTGCAATCTTAATTGTTTGCGTAGAGTAAAATTCGTATTATCTCATATCTTCTCTTGTCACAAAATGGTTTCTTTATTTTCTATTAGAGAACTTGATCTTTCTTTTAATATTAGGTTCTTTAACTTCTTCCGAAAGTGACGGATGACTTCGCACCCTGATTTTCATAAATGATTCCTATTTATTCCCTATCTCAAGATAATGAGTAATACATTCTTTGTCCTTCAATAATGAATTTATTCCTTTCTTTTCAAGTTAGGTTCTTCGACTTCTTTTAGAAATGACTGTTCATTTCCAGTCCACATTTTCATAAATGTTTTCAAGTCATTTCCCGTTCCAAGATAACGCACGAATCCTTCATTATCTTTTCCCGACGAATATAATTCTCTTTTTCTCAAGTTAGGTTCTTCAACTTTCTCTAAAAGTGATGCTTGATTTCCGCTCAGATTTATCAGATATCCACTTCATTCCCCATTCTAGGGTAATCCCCTATGCTTTTGCCATCTTTCGACAACGAATTTATTCTCTTCTACCCAAGTGAAGGGGAGAAGAGAACTTCTTCAACTTCTTCTAAAAGTGATGCCTGATACGTCACATAGATTTTCATAAATTATTTCCAATTCATTTCCCATCCCAAGATAACACTCCAAATTTTCGTCATCTTTCGATAACAAATTTATTCTCTTCTCTCCAAATTAACTCCTTCGACTTCTTGTGAAAGTGCCAGTCAATTTCCCATCCACATTTTCATAAAGATTTCCAATTCATCCTCCATTACAAGATAACGCAGTAAGCTTCCTTCCTTGCCTTCCGTCCATAAATTTATTCTCTTTTCCCCAGTGTTAAATACTTCGACTTCCTCTGAAAATGATTAATTTCCCGTCCAGATTTTCATAAATATATTCAGGTAATTTCCATCCAGTTCATTTCGCATCCCACGATGAAGCACCACGCAGTTTCATCCGCTTCTCTTCATGGGTATGCGTCCGTTGGAATGGAAGTTCAGGTTCGTTCGACGGCATCCGCGGGGCCCGAGTCTGCTTCTTCATCTCTGCCAAAAAAGGCCAGGGCGTGTCCGAAATAGAAACGCGATAATTAACCGGTTAGGTTCGCGCACGTCCTCGTCCGTTCACCGTGGACGGGGCATTATTAGGTGGCCGTCCGTAGCGACATCCTGAGGCATCGTAAACTTCTTCTGATTGTAATTATTCCTAAAGTGGCCAGGACGCTTATGTGTTCAAGGAAATCGGCGAACGGGGCGCGATTTGCGTGACGGGAATCATTAAACGGGTGAGAGACTGTCGATTAAAGATCGGGACTTTTTACGCTTCATCGACTGAATGGTGTGAACGGGTTAATTTATAACAAGCGATTGGACGATCGAAGTAGAAGGAAGGAAAAGACTTCATGGAACGTAATCCATACTTCCAACACAGGTGCAGCTTCTATCACTGCAGAATAGTTTATAGAATTTGTGAAATTTACCTCGGTTTAGTATGTCGAGCCATGTTTTTGGTCATCAACGGTTGTTTAATATTTCGTTTATTTATTTTATGTTTTTATCCC
>NW_026531361.1:0-2427 GCF_026283585.1 Hylaeus volcanicus | reverse complement strand
GGGATAAAAACATAAAATAAATAAACGAAATATTAAACAACCGTTGATGACCAAAAACATGGCTCGACATACTAAACCGAGGTAAATTTCACAAATTCTATAAACTATTCTGCAGTGATAGAAGCTGCACCTGTGTTGGAAGTATGGATTACGTTCCATGAAGTCTTTTCCTTCCTTCTACTTCGATCGTCCAATCGCTTGTTATAAATTAACCCGTTCACACCATTCAGTCGATGAAGCGTAAAAAGTCCCGATCTTTAATCGACAGTCTCTCACCCGTTTAATGATTCCCGTCACGCAAATCGCGCCCCGTTCGCCGATTTCCTTGAACACATAAGCGTCCTGGCCACTTTAGGAATAATTACAATCAGAAGAAGTTTACGATGCCTCAGGATGTCGCTACGGACGGCCACCTAATAATGCCCCGTCCACGGTGAACGGACGAGGACGTGCGCGAACCTAACCGGTTAATTATCGCGTTTCTATTTCGGACACGCCCTGGCCTTTTTTGGCAGAGATGAAGAAGCAGACTCGGGCCCCGCGGATGCCGTCGAACGAACCTGAACTTCCATTCCAACGGACGCATACCCATGAAGAGAAGCGGATGAAACTGCGTGGTGCTTCATCGTGGGATGCGAAATGAACTGGATGGAAATTACCTGAATATATTTATGAAAATCTGGACGGGAAATTAATCATTTTCAGAGGAAGTCGAAGTATTTAACACTGGGGAAAAGAGAATAAATTTATGGACGGAAGGCAAGGAAGGAAGCTTACTGCGTTATCTTGTAATGGAGGATGAATTGGAAATCTTTATGAAAATGTGGATGGGAAATTGACTGGCACTTTCACAAGAAGTCGAAGGAGTTAATTTGGAGAGAAGAGAATAAATTTGTTATCGAAAGATGACGAAAATTTGGAGTGTTATCTTGGGATGGGAAATGAATTGGAAATAATTTATGAAAATCTATGTGACGTATCAGGCATCACTTTTAGAAGAAGTTGAAGAAGTTCTCTTCTCCCCTTCACTTGGGTAGAAGAGAATAAATTCGTTGTCGAAAGATGGCAAAAGCATAGGGGATTACCCTAGAATGGGGAATGAAGTGGATATCTGATAAATCTGAGCGGAAATCAAGCATCACTTTTAGAGAAAGTTGAAGAACCTAACTTGAGAAAAAGAGAATTATATTCGTCGGGAAAAGATAATGAAGGATTCGTGCGTTATCTTGGAACGGGAAATGACTTGAAAACATTTATGAAAATGTGGACTGGAAATGAACAGTCATTTCTAAAAGAAGTCGAAGAACCTAACTTGAAAAGAAAGGAATAAATTCATTATTGAAGGACAAAGAATGTATTACTCATTATCTTGAGATAGGGAATAAATAGGAATCATTTATGAAAATCAGGGTGCGAAGTCATCCGTCACTTTCGGAAGAAGTTAAAGAACCTAATATTAAAAGAAAGATCAAGTTCTCTAATAGAAAATAAAGAAACCATTTTGTGACAAGAGAAGATATGAGATAATACGAATTTTACTCTACGCAAACAATTAAGATTGCAAGGTATGAATAGGTTGATGAAGTCCTTTCACAATGGATTAGGAGTAAGTAGAAATTAGTTGAATCTCAAAAAGAATCTTGCATTGAACACGGAGATGAAGTCTGTCTTCCTCAACAGACCGGGATGAAATATAAATTAGTTAAATCTTTAAAAGAATTTAGCATTCTTCGTCAATTATTTAACTCACTCTTCAACATTGCTCTAATACCAAATAGAAAATCAAGTTATAATAATCGCCTTTAAGAATACGCAGCCTAAAAATATAACTCTCAGTTTACAAAGTCTTCTGGGCATCGGGCTCAAAGGATATTGGTTTAAAATATCCAGTTGTGGTATTCATGAGAAAATAAACATGTAGAGTATGCACAGAAGGTATTATATGTTGTGACTTAAGATTGAGTGCTGTGTAGAGCAAAGTATAGGGAAGTTTCGTTAGAAGACATGAAGCTAAGGTGACACGTACTCCGTAGGCTGAGAATAACTCTGTGTTTACAAGTAAAGACGACGCAAACTCTAGATCGAACACTGTAGGAGAAGAACCTTATACAGGGTGTCCCAAAAATTTGTAACACCTTGAAAGGGGTGGTTCAGGAAGTGATTTGAAACAACTTTTTCCTTAGCGAAAATGTTGTCCGAGGCTTCGTTGAGGAGGTATTAACGGAAAACGTCGACCAATCAGAGCGCGCGTATACCATTGGAGCGGCCGTGGTAGCGTATGAGCGCGGCCGCTTAGCGCGTAGTCTTCGCTACCACGGCCGCTCCAACGGTATAATCGCACTCTGATTGGTCAGTGTTTTCCGTTAATATCTCCTCAACGAAGCCTCGGACAACATTTTCGCTAAGGAAAAAGTTGTTTCAAATCAC
>NW_026531360.1:0-1138 GCF_026283585.1 Hylaeus volcanicus | reverse complement strand
TTTTTTTTTTTATTGACGATTTTTCTCGTGAAATTTCGGTGGAAAATAAAAAAAAAAATTTCTTCGGCTCACCATAATTTTCTAAATGGTAAAAAATAAATCCAATTGCTACTCTCTTGCGATAAACTCCAGAAACAATCTAATATTTTTTTTTCCTTTTCACATGCAACCTAAAGAATATAATGATGGGACAACCCACGTGCGTTTCGTGCCGAAGGGCTTCACCAAAATTTTCGAACCGCCGCCATTTTTTTTTGTTATCTCAAAAAATTTTTCATGTGTTCATGAAACCGTCTTTTAGTACCTTTAGTAGAATAGTACCAATCTGGCGAGCGCTCAGGGTGGCCAGACGCCTTAACTTAGATTCATCCTAGCAGATTAGATTCGGATTACTGTCGTTTAGAATATTCTCAGGCGGTTCAAAAATTTTGGTGAAGCCCTTCGGCACGAAACGCACGTGGGTTGTCCCATCATTATATTCTTTAGGTTGCATGTGAAAAGGAAAAAAAAATATTAGATTGTTTCTGGAGTTTATCGCAAGAGAGTAGCAATTGGATTTATTTTTTACCATTTAGAAAATTATGGTGAGCCGAAGAAATTTTTTTTTTTATTTTCCACCGAAATTTCACGAGAAAAATCGTCAATAAAAAAAAAAACTAATCAAGTAATCGCAAAAATCCATTGCTATTCTTCAGATAATATATCTAAAAGTAGTGTGTACAAACTTCAGAGCAATCGGACCGCATGTTTACTTTCTTTTGGGATTATCTCGAAACTAC
Organism: Hylaeus volcanicus; assembly: GCF_026283585.1. Taxonomy (NCBI): domain Eukaryota; kingdom Metazoa; phylum Arthropoda; class Insecta; order Hymenoptera; family Colletidae; genus Hylaeus; species Hylaeus volcanicus. Next base: position 359 of record NW_026531360.1, on the reverse strand, counting down.
ATTTTTCGAAATGGTACAACGTAAATTTCGTAAACTATCGGTCCGATTGCTCTGAAATTTGTACACACTACTTTTAGATACATTTTCTGCAGAGTAGCAATGGATTTTTGCGATTACTTGATTAGTTTTTTTTTTTATTGACGATTTTTCTCGTGAAATTTCGGTGGAAAATAAAAAAAAAAATTTCTTCGGCTCACCATAATTTTCTAAATGGTAAAAAATAAATCCAATTGCTACTCTCTTGCGATAAACTCCAGAAACAATCTAATATTTTTTTTTCCTTTTCACATGCAACCTAAAGAATATAATGATGGGACAACCCACGTGCGTTTCGTGCCGAAGGGCTTCACCAAAATTTT
>NW_026531359.1:0-4361 GCF_026283585.1 Hylaeus volcanicus | reverse complement strand
TCGCTAACTTTGTCTTTGGCGTCCTTTGCAGCTCCCGTAACTTTGTCCTTAGAATCTTTCACGCCAGATACTACTTTGTCCTTCGCTGCTTCCATGTCTCTCATGGTTTCCGCTGCGGCTTCGCGTGAACGAGCCTCTTCCTCTGCAGCTTCTCTCTTTGTTTTATCGAGAAACTCTTTTACGTCGTCTGTTACCTCATCGGCCGAATGTTTGGCACCCTTGAATAGACCAGACAGGAAGCCACTTCCTTTTTCTTTAGCCTTTTTGGCTTCCTTAGCTGCTTTATCTTTCGCAGCATGCGCACTGTCAGCAGCTGCATCAATTCCTGACGAAACCTTTGCTTTTACTGCTTCGGTATCTTCCTTAATTTCCTTGGAGACTTTATCCTTTGCGTCCTTAGCTCCTGCAGCTATACCATCAGCAGCATCTTGCACTTTTTCTCCTGCCTTCTTTGCACTTTCAGACACGGAATCCGTGACAGCTTTGCCAGCATCAGTCGCCTTTTGAACTCCATCTTTTACTGCCTCGCTGACTTTTTCCTTGCCATCTTTGACAGAGGATACTACTTTGTCTTTGACATCCTTCGCAGCTGAAGCAACTTTATCTTTAGAATCTTTCGCACCAGATACTACTTTATCCTTTGCTGCGTCTAGTTCCTTTTCGGCTTCTGCTGCTGCCGCACGAGCACGAGCTTCTTCATCAGCCGCTTCCTTCTTTGTTTCGTCAAGGAACTCTGTGACATCTTCGGAAACTTCATCGACAGCGTGCTTTACACCCTTGAACAGCCCAGATAGAAAACCACTGCCCTTCTCTTTAGCTTTCTTAGCTTCTTTAGCTGCTTTATCCTTTGCTGCATGCGCACTGTCTGCAGCAGAATCAATTCCAGACGAAACCTTGTGCTTTATTGCGTCAGTATCTTCCTTAATCTCTTTCGACACCTTATCCTTGGCATCTTTTACTCCGTCTGCTACACCACGAGTAGTTTCTTGCACTTTTGACTCAGCTTTGTTTACACCATCTGAGACTGCACCTGTTATAGCTTTGCCAGAATCTGCAACCTTTTCCACTCCATGAGCTACCGTCTCGCTGACTTTTTCTTTGGTGTCTTTTACTGAAGATTCAATTTTGTCCTTAGCGTCTTTCAAACCTGTAACAGCTTTATCCTTCGTTTTTTCAGCTCCATCAGCTACATCGTGGGCAGCTGCTTGAGCCTTCAATTCCACTGCCTTTGCACCCTCTGCTATCTTTTCACCTGTAACTTTTCCAGCGTCGGAAACCTTCTGTACTCCTTCCGATACTTTGTCGCTAACTTTATCCTTGGCGTCCTTTGCCACGGCTGCAACTTTGTCCTTGGAATCCTTCACACCAGATATTACTTTCTCCTTTGCAGTTTTCATTTCTTTCATTGTATCCCCTGCTGCTTCACGGACACGAGCCTCTTCCTCTGCGGCCTCCTTCTTCGTTTCATCGAGGAACTCTTTCATATCCTCGGAAACGTCATCAGCTGCGTGCTTTACACCTTTGAATAATCCAGACAAAAAGCCACTGCCTTTCTCTTTAGCTTTCTTAGCCTCTTTGGCAGCTTTCTCCTTAGCTGCATGCGCACTGCCAGCAGCAGTATCGATACCAGATGAAACCTTGTGCTTGACTGTCTCCGCATCCTCTTTAATTTCTTGAGACACCTTATCCTTCGCGTCTTTTGCTCCTGTTGCCACATCGTGAGCAACTTCCTCAACTTTTGAACCTGCTTTCGTAACACTGTTTGACATTGCATCACTGACAGCCCTTCCAGTGTCACTCACCTTTTCAACACCATGAGATGCTGTCTCGCTGATTTTATCTTTGGTGTCTTTTACCGATGTTTCCAATTTGTTCTTAGCATCTTTTAAACCTGCTACTGCTTTGTCTTTTGCCTTGACGGCTCCATCAGTCACATCTTCCACACCCGCTTGAACTTTGGATTCCACTGCCTTCGCACCATCAACCAATTTCTCGCCTGTAACTTTTCCGGCATCGGATATCTTTTGCACACCTTCGGATACTTTTTCGCTTACTTTTTCTTTGGCATCCTTGGCAGCAGTTACAACCTTATCCTTAGACTCTTTTACACCAGAGACTGCTTTGTCCTTCGCTGCCTCTACATCCTTAGCGGTATCAGCTGCTGCTTCAAGGGCACGAGCCTTTTCCTCTGACGCTTCCCTTTTCGTTTCATCGAGGAAATCCTTTACATCCCCGGTCACTTCTTCGGCAGTATGTTTTGCACCTTTGAATAAACCAGAAAGAAAACCGCTACCCTTTTCTTTAACCTTCTTGGCTTCCTTCGCAGCTTTATCTTTAGTTGCATGAGCAGTGTCTGCAGCAGCATCAATACCAGATGAAACCTTGTGTTTCACTGCGTCAGCATCTTCTTTGATTTCTTTAGCCACTTTATCCTTTGCATCCTTTGCTCCCACTGCTACACCATGAGCTGCTTCCTGTACTTTCGAACCAACTTTCTTTGCCCCATCCGTTACTGTTTCTGTGACTGCCTTCCCAGTGTCAGTTACTTTTTCGACCCCATCAGATACTGTCTCGCTGATTTTGTCTTTAGTGTCTTTTGCAGAAGTTTCCAATTTGTCTTTAGCATCCTTTAATCCTGTTACAGCTTTGTCCTTCGCTTTTTCAGCTCCATCAGCGATACCTTGAACAGCTGCTTCAGTCTTGGACTCAACAGCCTTTGCACCATCAGCTAATTTTTCTCCTGCTGTTTTACCTGCATCGGAAACCATTTGCACACCGTCTGATATTTTCTCGCTCACTTTGCCCTTGACATCCTTCGCAGCTGCTGCAACTTTATCTTTAGAATCTTTCACGCCAGACACTACTTTGTCTTTTGCTGTCTCTAATTCTTTTTCGGCATCTGCTGCTGCTTTGTTTGCTCTGGCTTCTTCCTCTGCGGCCTCTTTCTTCGTCTCATCGAGGAACTCTTTCATGTCATCTGTCACTTCATCAGCTGCATGCTTAGCACCCTTGAATAATCCAGACAGGAATCCACCGGTCTTTTCTTTAGCTTTTTTAGCTTCCTTGGCTGCTTTATCCTTCGCTGCGATTGCAGTCTCGGCAGTAGCATCAATTCCTGATGAAACCTTGTGTTTAATTGCTTCACCGTCTTCTTTGAGTTCTTTGGACACTTTATCCTTTGCATCCCTTGCCCCTACAGCAACTCCTTGGGCAGCATCTTGTACTTTTTCACCTGTTTTCTTCGCTCCATCCGACACTGCGTCTCTGACAGCTTTTCCGGTGTCAGTTACCTTCTCTACTCCACGAGATATTGTTTCGCCGACTTTGTCTTTGGCGTCCTTCAGACCTGAAACAGTTTTGTCTTTCGTCCTTTTAGCTCCGTCAACTACCTCTTGAGTAGTTGCATGAGCCTTGGCTTCGAGCGTCATTGCACCTTCTGCTATTTTTTCACCAGTAGCTATTCCTGCGTCTGTGACCTTCTGTACTCCATCCGATACTTTCTCGCTTACTTTATCCTTAGCATCCTTGGTAGCGGCTGCAACCTTATCCTTAGAATCTTTCACACCAGATATTAGTTTGTCTTTAGTTGTCTCTATGTCTTTTACGGTTTCTGCTGCGCCCTCGCGCGCACGTGCCTCTTCTTCTGCCGCCTCTTTCTTCGTTTCATCAAGGAACTCCTTTACGTCACCAGTCACGTCGCCAGCAGCGTGCTTTGCTCCCTTAAATAGACCGGATAGGAAGCCACTTCCTTTCTCCTTGGCCTTTTTAGCTTCCTTGGCAGCCTTATCTTTCGCAGCATGTGCAGTATCGGCAGCAGTATCAATTCCTGATGAAACCTTGTGTTTCACTGCATCAGCATCTTCTTTGATTTCTTTGGTCACTTTATCCTTTGCATCCTTCGCTCCTACAGCCGCGCTGTGAGCTACTTCTTGCACTTTAGAACCAGCTTCCTTTGCACCATCCGTTACTGTTTCTGTGACAGCCTTCCCAGTGTCAGTTAGTTTCTCCACACCATGAGAAAGTGTCTCGCTGACCTTCTCTGTGCCATCTTTAACGGAGGACGCTACCTTATCTTTTGCTGCCTGTATTTCTTTCCCGGCTTCTGCTGCTGCCTTCTTTGCTCTGGCTTCTTCGTCAGCTGCCTCTTTCTTCGTCTCATCAAGGAACTCATTGACATCCTCGGAAACTTCGTCAGCTGCATGTTTTACTCCCTTGAACAAACCAGACAGGAAACCACTGCCCTTCTCCTTAGCTTTTTTAGCTTCTTTGGCTGCTTTCTCTTTAGCTGCATGAGCAGTGTCTGCAGCAGCATCAATCCCTGATGAAACCTTTGCTTTTACTGCTTCGGTATCTTCCTTAAT
>NW_026531358.1:0-9104 GCF_026283585.1 Hylaeus volcanicus | reverse complement strand
AGCTCTGCTGTTATGGCTTTGCAAGAAGCCAGCGAAGCTTACCTCGTCGGTTTGTTCGAAGATACCAACCTGTGCGCAATTCACGCAAAGAGAGTAACGATTATGCCAAAGGACATCCAGTTGGCTCGTCGTATTCGAGGAGAGAGAGCTTAAACATTTTTTTTTTTTTTTTTTTTTGTGGTAAACGGCCCTTTTTAGGGCCACCAATTCAATTACAATGTATAATATCCTGATGTTTCAACTTTTTACAAGTTCGTATTCAACGAATGCCTTTAGTCTTCCATTGATTTAAGAAAGTAAACGAGGGTTAGCTTGTCCTTTTATATCCGTCTTTTATGACCTGATCTGTAATAAGGTTTAGGACATAAACGTCTCCAAAGCATTCAGATCTGGATTTCTATTAACTTCTAATATTACTAATTCTATAACAAGAAAATGGTAGAAATTTTGTATTTGAAAAAATTATACATAAATCTTGGGTTGGGCTGGATGGGATTTATCTGTCCTTGGAAACAACGTGATTCTCTCGCTATTCGTCCACGAAGGTGCGCTTATCTAAATCGTTCCTATAAAACCAATGTTAGTATATGTATACGTTCTATCGATAAATTTGTAGAAAGGGATAAGAGCCCACTGATTTCACGTTAACTAATGTTCACACACATAATTCACAGAACAACGAGGTGGCGTCGACGTGAGTAGACCTTTGTATTATATGGTAGGGACCCTTCATCGGATGGTATATACAGAAACAGGTTTTGTACAATTCCGGTTAGAATTCGGCGCAGCTTTGTGGGGAACCGGCGAAAGAATCTTTTATGTACAGAAACACGACCCTCGGCGCGTACAATGGGCTGAAGCATCTGCTAGGCCAGCTGGCTCGTAATGTGGGGTTGTTCACGAACCTGGACTGTAATCTATATCGAAAAACTCGAAATAATCATGAGAATAGTATTACGAATACATTATTAAATAAAAATTATTTAAGGAATTCTTATTAGATTATATTAACTATTTAAAATAACTATCTGTACTAGTATCTAAAATTATTCAATGTTTTTGAGGTAGGTAATATTTCCTTCGTTTGTAAGTATTTTGTGGCCCTAAAAAGGGCCATTTGTATTAATGTGATAGTTAAGCTTTCTTTTCGGTCTTCTTCGGCAACAAGACAGCTTGAATGTTCGGCAATACACCACCTTGAGCGATGGTTACACCAGACAACAATTTGTTCAACTCCTCGTCATTACGGATGGCGAGTTGGAGATGCCTCGGAATGATTCTAGTCTTCTTGTTATCACGAGCAGCATTTCCAGCCAATTCTAATACTTCAGCGGCCAAGTATTCCATGACAGCAGCAAGATAGACTGGTGCTCCTGCACCAACACGTTCAGCGTAATTTCCTTTTCGCAGAAGTCGATGTATACGACCAACAGGGAATTGAAGACCAGCTCTATTAGAACGGGACTTTGACTTTCCCTTTGCTTTACCACCTTTGCCACGTCCAGACATTTTTAGCGAACTGAAGAAGTAAACTCGAAACGAACAGTACGGTGTACTCCACAGAAATGATGCTCTGACACGAATATGCTTCGCTTATATACCCATTCAGCGTTGCGCCACGCAACCAATGACGGCGCAGCTCGAACGTGATTGGCGCGCCGGTACTAGCACGTTTCACGATATATATGGGGCGTCACCGGTGGCTCAGCACTCAGTATCGAGTTCTCGCTCCAGTAATACGCACGTTACGTTTATTACGAAGAGTATTTGAAGATGCCACCGAAAGCAAGCGGAAAAGCTGTGAAGAAGGCTGGTAAAGCCCAGAAGAACATCAGCAAGACCGACAAGAAGAAGAAGAGGAGGAGGAAGGAGAGCTATGCTATCTACATCTACAAAGTCTTGAAGCAAGTCCATCCTGACACCGGAATCTCCAGCAAGGCTATGAGCATCATGAACAGCTTCGTCAATGATGTCTTCGAACGCATTGCTGCCGAAGCTTCCCGATTGGCTCATTACAACAAACGATCGACCATCACATCTCGGGAGATCCAGACTGCTGTGAGGCTTTTGCTACCTGGTGAATTAGCCAAGCACGCTGTTTCAGAAGGAACCAAGGCAGTCACCAAGTACACCAGCTCCAAGTAAACGCTTTAGCGTTATTAGATTAATCGGCCCTTTTCAGGGCCAACAAATTTCTAAAAACAAGAAACAACCTCTGTTCAATAATCTGTTTATTGAAGTTCGTGAATGATTAAAACTAACTCGAAATTTCAGAAATACGTAACAATCTTTAAAAATAGTTGTAAAATCGAAACCATTGTATGGGTGTTTTTCGCGGTGTTTTGCTACTACTTGACTTGCGCAGTACATTGCAATATTGTAAGGTGTCGCGATCAATTATATACATAAGTGAATTAAATATTTTCAATTTTAGTCGTGTATTCTATTAATCATATTGAAAAAATTGCACTATAGATAGGTGAAGTTTCTTTTAGAATAATTATTGAAATTCGTACACAAGCAGAAAGGATAACGTTTATACAAAACTATCAAGCCTCTGAATAGCTGACGATAAACAACTACGATAGCAAAATGTAAAGCGTCATAGTTAAATATCGATTTATGTTGAGAATAATTGATACTGTGACCTTAGTATTGTACTATACTCAGAAATTTCTAACGTATTCAACAATGAACAACACGATTATTGTGAAAGTTTCTTGCTCGGCTAGTTCATTGCGAATGCTTCCTGTGAAATACAATAGTATGACTATAGTTTGGAAAGAAAGCAATCACGGGCTCATATTTTAATGCTGGTTTTTATCCATATAATCAGTCAAATATAATGTTAATGTTTAACCAATGATTTTAGAAGCATCTTGCATAATACATGCTTTGCAAGGGTTATAATCGAAACATTACATAAGTACTATAACCTATAACAACGGTTCTATGTAACAGCGTTCTCACATACAATTCTTATTTCACAAATATATATGTTGTAGTCGACTTAAATCTTTTACAGTTCAGAAAAGAAAATTGCATTGTGTGTTAATACACACCTTCATAATTAGGTATAAAATATAATACTAGGGACATTGAACCGAGTGCAGTTAAAAATCTTTATGATCTTCACCATGGATTCTTACAACCTATGGTCGGTGTCAGGCACACACAACGTCGCCCCAATAACGCCTAAGGGACAATGTTCATTTGGCAGTGTTAAAAAATTATTCGTAGAGTATTTATTTAATAGTGACGTTTAATTTACTATAAATTGTCATTGTAGAATATCATGACACTGTTCTGTACTATAGATGGAGCAACTGTTGGTAATCGCCAACAATTCCGATTGGTAGATCCGAGAAATACCTATATAGGGAATTTTACGATGTCCAGGATCAAAGACACTAGTAATTAATAGTTCCTATTTGTTACGCCAGGTGTCGTGACTCGCAGGATTCATGAACCTCTCATACTTTAATTTGTTTCTATTATGCAGAGTTATAATGGACAAACAGTAATAAGCATCACTCGGTAACTTTTTCAATATGATTTAATATTTACAGAATATTCACATATTTTGTAACTACTCGATCCTTTCTGGATCTTTTCCTGATAAAGCGAAAGGTTTACATCGAATGTAAGAAATGTAAAATTAAGAATCTAGGAGATCCATTTTCATCTGATATGTATGTAATATATTGTACAACTTTCTTGCAAACCACTAATAGCAACATGTTGATGTATAAATTATTGAAACGATCAGGGTTTCTGTCACCTGCTTACATATGTGGCCATTTCCAAGAAGATAAATACAACAATATTGAGAAAGGCTAAAATTAAAATAAATAACGGCTTCTAATCGTTCAAATACTTAAATAATCTATACGAAAAAATTGGTACGGGACACAATACAAGAAACGATTTTAATAATACTCGCAAGAAAAGTCTTTTCTGTATGCGACTGATTGAAGTTTTTGATTCGAGGTGATCTCATAATTTAAAAAAAAAATAATCTTAATTTATAATAAAAATGCAATACCAAGCAATATAATCAGAACGATATTACAAAAATATTGCTAAATCCTTATTCATCTTCCTTGTTCTGTACTGTAGACTTTCCTATACATCATATTTTGCTTTCGATGAAAGCACATCAAATAGGAACTGTTACATACGAACCGAATACAATAAATGTATTCAAAAAAATATTATAACTCTACAAAATGTATGAAAATCACATTCGAAAAGTATGAAACGAATGTTTAACGTGTTCACGATAATTGATTTTAATCCAACGACAGAACGTTCCGTGGTTTAAATCGCGCATCACCAGTCGGTGAAATGTTAACGGAGTTTTCTCCACATCTGATACAAAGATCGTATGAATGACGGTGTGTAAATCAGCATCGGTGCCTCTAGTTCGATTTTCAATACTATCATTGATCGTGTTTACGAGTAATTACGTAGATTTTTAACTTTTTCTACGCGATGTACTATCGCTGCAAAAAGACGGTCGTCACTATCTGGCGCGATATACGGCCTCAGGAAGGGAATACGGGCGAAAACTAAACCACAATTAAAACTAGACACACGCAGCTAAATTTCCATGGGTCGGGTATTCGTTAATACGAATTCAACGAGGAGAAATAAACGTCGAAATAGAAGGTTCGTTTACCGGTTGGTCGGTGTCAAGGAATTGCGGCGTCCGACATATTGGATCAGTCTCTCTCCATGGTCCGTGCCCGAGAAAGAACCTCCGCGCTCCCGGGTGCAAAAATATACTCACTCCAGCAATCGCATTCGAGTCGCTCGAGCTGTTTAAAGTCACTTTCCGTTGTACGTTTATCAGAGATTGTTTGATCTTTGTTGAGAGAGAATGGACGAAAAAAACGCATCCGCAAACACATCCGTCGAAATGGGTGAGAGCAATTCAGCAACGGCAGCGAAGAAGCCAGCGAAAAGCAAGTCGAAGGCACAACGTGCGAAAGCATCTCATCCACCGACTTCGGAAATGGTCAACGCCGCCATTAAGGAATTGAAAGACCGAAAAGGATCGTCTGTCCAGGCCATCAAGAAGTTTATCGCCTCCACTTACAAGGTTGACGGAGAAAAATTTGCTCCGTTCATCAAGCGATACTTGAAAGCCGCCGTAACATCTGGTGCCGTCGTACAGACCAAGGGCAAGGGAGCTTCTGGGTCCTTCAAGCTATCAGCTGGAAAACCGTCGGAGACTTTAAAGACTAAGAAGGAACTGCGTTCACCGAAGAAAGCCGAGGTGAAGAAGGTCGAGAAGAAGACCGTGGCAAAGAAAGTCGCCCCCGTGAAGAAGCCAGCAGCTAAGAAACCAGTAGAAAAGAAGGCAGCCGCAGTGAAGAAAACCGCAGCGAAAGCAGCGGCAACTAAAGCGAAGACTGCCACAGAAGCTAAGAACATGTCCAAGTCGAGGAAGACCGCCAAAGCTCCTGCAGCGAAGACCAGGACTCCTAAGCCGAAGAAGACCGCTACATCGAAATCGGTCAAGGCTCCAGCAAAGAAATAATTGCGCTCTGCAATAACAACATTCAAACATAAATGGCCCTTTTCAGGGCCACCACATTCTTACCACGTAGAACTACCCACTGCCTCTTTCTTTCTAGGTATCAAATGCATCCTTGCAAAGTATAAATGTTCATAATTTTAAATTATCGTGCTAAATTGCAAAATTATTTTGCGTTGTACGAAGAAAGTACTTTATTACGAAGATGAACATCTTAATTTTAAATAGTTCACTACAGCTGAACAGACTCCGACATATATCATATACCTGCCTGAACAATTAATGACTAGCGACCAGAGTAGACAACATTTTCTTGGAATTCTAGTGTAACGAACATTAAGGAAAAGTAACGAACAGTTCTTAAATATTTCTTATTTATTAATCGAAATTTATGTTTAAACAAGAATTTTATCCGTTTGCGGTAATGAATGAAAAAGTAACGAACAGTTCTTCGATATTTCTTATTTATTAAAAGAAATTTATGTTTAACACGTTGATCGCCACGTCACCCATATATGGGCGACAGTGCTTTTCACTGAAAAACGAAAACTATTAATTCTGAAAGTTAAGTGTCACAGAAAATGAATTTAAATAAAATACTTGGATTTTGATGAAGTTACAGAACTAAATACCAAAATAAATGTTTCATTACGCAGCTTTCGATAGTCTGTAAACAAAATTTAAACACGGTAGAAATTTTCAAGAGTTTTAGTCTGGCAGTGAACGTGTTAAACAAGAATTTGATCCATTTACTTATCGAAAGACGAAAGACTGTTTCACGTTTAGAGAAATGCGTAGCAAGTATAGCGGTCAGGGTCGGAAGTACCTGAGGGCCGTAAACTAACGGTTCTTCGCATCTGGGTGGCAGTTTCCCACAAATGCGCTTTCTAAACGTCGCGGTAATAACCCCTGTTTGCAAGTGTGATCTGTCGATAGGTCCTACTGCAACTTAAGAGCTTACAAAGTCTTCGTTAGCTTCAATTCGCACGCATAAGATGCACAGAATGGGATAAGGTCCTATTAGAACTACTGATTTTGTAATGCTTTATCATAGAATACGCGTTATACGTTGATAATGCGTATTACACGTTGCGAATAAATCATTATACAACGTTCATATATTAGGTTGTCCCAAAAGTTTCTTTCGTTTTATTAATAATTAATTCATACACAATATTTTATGTTTTATGTTACATTACAAAATTGTGTACAATTCATTTCGCTCCATTACTGTTACAGCAACAATGTCTAAGAAATTAGATTGTCTATTTATAGAAACACTGCTACACAAAACAATTGAATGCAACTCACGAAAGAAACTTTTAGGACAACCTAATACATCTCTGGTTGTATGTTTTTGACTTCTCTTAGTAGCTGGGAAATCTGCGTCGTATATTGTTATTTAGTGTGAGTGTTACCATTAGATTAAACTAGTGTAGTTTTAGTAAAGGGAAAGTTGTTACTTTCTCTTTGATAATTGTTCTGGGAAAATGCTTACTTATATTTGACGTGTGGTTGTTCAAAAAGGTCATTCTAGGAGCTGATGGCAATAAAATCAATTTTTAGACACTAGGTTTTGTAATTCTTGAATGCTTAGTTCGATGCGCAATCGAACGACGCCGGATTTACGGCTGCGAGGGCCAGTAGATGGTCTGGAGCGCGAGCTCGAACGTGATTGGTCGACCGGCGCTCCCCCTTTTCGCTATAAATACCGGCTCGCGCCGGCGTCAAAATCATTCTATCTGCATCCTTCGTGAAGTTCAGAGCTCTCGTGCGTTTTTGAATCTGATTCTAAACCATGCCACCCAAGGCAAGCGGAAAGGCTGTGAAGAAGGCTGGTAAAGCCCAGAAGAACATCAGCAAGACCGACAAGAAGAAGAAGAGGAGGAGGAAGGAGAGCTATGCTATCTACATCTACAAAGTCTTGAAGCAAGTCCATCCTGACACCGGAATCTCCAGCAAGGCTATGAGCATCATGAACAGCTTCGTCAATGATGTCTTCGAACGCATTGCTGCCGAAGCTTCCCGATTGGCTCATTACAACAAACGATCGACCATCACATCTCGGGAGATCCAGACTGCTGTGAGGCTTTTGCTACCTGGTGAATTAGCCAAGCACGCTGTTTCAGAAGGAACCAAGGCAGTCACCAAGTATACCAGCTCCAAGTAAACGCTTTAGCGTTATTAGATTAAACGGCCCTTTTTAGGGCCAACAATTTTCTCGATACGTGGAAAATATTCTGGTTTCTAGAATTGAATTTCTAAGAATTTTATAATAATATTAATCCTGATCCTTGATAAGAATATTTAATTAAAATTTCATTATTGTATTACAAAACAAAAATGGCTTGCTGTGGTCATCTTTAACTTATAAAAAACAAACAGAATGTTCAGATTTTTGTGAGCACTCTCAGTTTGAACGGAGTCTTACCTACAAACTACGGATATGAAATGGATTATTTGCATTATTGTATGTTGTTATTATTTTATATTTTGTATAATATAGATGTTATATAAAATTATACGCTTCTTGAAAGAGTATTCTTTGAACGCATATGAATTTTTGAAAATAGTAAGATTGTGAAATAGGGTTTAGAACACTAAACCTATCAAAGTCGGTTTTCAAACTTTTGTGTACAGTTTTTATATTCAATATACAATTGTTACATTAATTATTCACTTTAGATCCCCGTAAAATATTCTTGCATTGAAAAAAGTGTTTTTAAGTTATCCTGTCATAGTTAAGAATGATCCTCGTTTCATGCTGTAGAACATGAGGTAACAAATTTTAGGTTAGGGTCGAAGACGCCGACTTATGGTTCTGAGTTCGTCTTTACTTCGTATAGAATAGACATTGTATGTAAGCGTCGACCCGTGTGGAAGGTCTGTCGTCGTTTGGGAAACGGTGGTAACCGATAGCTGGATGCGTGACGAATTCTAAGAGTCACGGATGTTATGGTTAAGGCCATAAAGGTCTGATGCGCCTCTTTTGGCGGTGGCCGACAGAGTCGGGTCTCGTGACTCGACGTCATAGTGCTGCATAGCGCGTACGAAGATATAAGGGCGTTCTCGAAGGATCTGGCCATGGAGTTCGGTTGGCGTTTTATCTTTTGGTAAGAGGAGTGTGAGGAATCGCATGGCACTTACTCCAAAACTTTAGTTGAACGAGCATCATGGAATTACAAACTATAATTTTAACATGTAATTAAAACAGAACTTCAACACTACACGTATCATGTTAGAAATATCAAAGAGTAATTCAGTTGGTAAGTACAACAATTGGTTAAATTTTTACCAATAGAATGTTATTAAAACAGAGGGTTCCTTGTTTAAAATATTTGGTGGCCCTGAAAAGGGCCGTTTGTGTAGACTTTTTGAGTAGCGTTTAACCGCCAAAGCCGTACAGAGTTCTTCCTTGACGCTTCAATGCGTACACGACATCCATAGCAGTCACAGTCTTCCTTTTGGCGTGCTCGGTGTAAGTTACAGCGTCACGAATAACGTTCTCAAGGAACACCTTCAGTACACCTCGAGTTTCTTCGTAGATCAAACCAGAAATACG
>NW_026531357.1:0-2552 GCF_026283585.1 Hylaeus volcanicus | reverse complement strand
TGAGAATATATAAAATATCATTGATTATAAAAAAAGAAATTAAGAAACTACAATTTCATACAAAAGTTTTTTGGGAAATTGATGGGTGTACGAATACATTCTTTGAATAGTATTCAAAAATTATCTTCAAATATTCCCGCTCAATGTCGCGTAACCGGCAGAATTATGCGCAAGCGCAGTTATGCGTAAGAAGCGTAGCGTTCGGTCTTCACCCAGTCAAGACGCGAGGGTCAGGTTAGGCAAGTCGGGCTGACAGCGCATCGAAAACAGCGTACCGTTGTGGCTCGTAAATGAAGGTTAACTTTGTCGCGAAATCGTCGAAGACCGTGGACAAGAACGAAGGCGATGCTTCGGGCGAACTGTCAACAAGATCTCCGTATTGGTTTAGTAGTCTCGCGATGAATTAGCCAGGGACAAACATGGCTCGCGTTCTGGCAGACGTGTGTTTTTCTTCGTGGTGAACCTATCTCTTTCTCTCCGTCTCCGTTTCCTCTGTCTCTGTTACACCGGGGCAGGGATCCTCAATCTCGGGAGTGGTGATATTCACGCAAGTACGTAACGCATACAAGCATCGGTAACTCGTGTATACACGTGGCTCATAACGTATATTAATATACACACGGCAAGGGGAAGCGGAGCTTCCAGCTTGTTAGTATGCATGTGCCGTTTCGGTGCCCCTTACGTGGCCTTATTTGTACTCGCGTCCTATCGGTGCGCGAAACACATCAAAATGATCGATCTACTTTTCGTATGATTTTTTCGAGTGTACCGCCTGGCCCATGTAAGTACCTTTAACCTTTTCGACCATCTATACAAATATCGTGTGTCCCCTGTGTGTCTCTTTTTCTCTCTCGTTCGTGGTTCGTCGTGCGTGCGTGCGTGTGCGCGTGTGCGCGTGTGCGTGTAACGGTGCAGTAAATGGCGGAGGATGTAAAAGGGCTTTCCGAGTCTACGATGTGCCAGGAGCGAATTATCGGTATTGTCGTTCCCCTGACATAACCGCCGTTATTTCCCTCGTTCGTAGCTTCAGGTCAGAGCCAATATTCCCAGCTGTCTCTCGTTTCTCGTCCCCTGCACGTTCGGTATATTCTCTTTTATAGAGATTATCAATAATTATACGAATGTAAATACGCTTCGTATCTTATTTATTTGGCCCATTACCGCCATGCAATTTTGTACCCGAAGTTCATTGCACCTAACCCTGTGTCGCGCGGCACCGCATGGAACGAATCGTGGGAGTAAACCTCGATGTTCTTTTAACGGAGCCAGTAACATCAAAATTGATGAATTCAACCATCGTAAATATTATTTGCCCTTGGTGTTTCCGATAACGAGTGTAGAAAGAGAGCGGGAGTATCGATGTAACTCAATGTATATCGAAGGAAAATTTGTTTTCACACTTTATTCTAGTGTCTGGTATCTCGTTTGCGATTCACTTGAGACTGCACCTGTTATATTTACAATACATACCACCATCGAACTATCAAGTGCCTTTAACCTATAACATATTTCACACGATTGTATCAGTCATTGGTAGACAATCGTACGTAACAAATTTTGCCAATGTCATACTCTTTTTGTCTAATGTCGTTCTAATGTCGTTACACTTACATTAGATAACGTCTCAACGGATGTCGGTTTCTAATAAAAATACATATGAACCACCAGCGAGTTTTCGACGCGTTTACAATCGAAACTCGTAGGAAAGAGACCGTGTCCGAGGAAAGTGTGAATAATAGTGATTTTCCTCGCACGAACGTAAAAAAAGATGAGAATTTAGTTACGATGCACGAGGATTAAAGTGCATGTAATACGATAAGGGCTTCTCGTGTGCACGATGCTTAATTAAGTTCTCGTTGCACACGTTGCATAACCGGAATTGAGAAAAACAATCCGTGCGGATTTTAATTAAGCAATGGATGTGGTTGTTGCACGTGTTGGAACATCACGGTGAGAATAATAATACGCAAAGGCGGCAATTCGTGAAAGAAAAAGGGTTCAACAACACAGTATTCGCATTCCGATTGCACCACGCGAGGCGAAGATAAGTAACCTTGGCATAGTAAAGTTATCGGTGCAGCGTATTCTTCCCCCTGAAAAACCTCACCTTTATTCGTCTATTGAGCTCGTTAAGTTTTATGAAGCTGCGAGTTCGCAAAATTGTTGTAGTATTAGGAATATACCTAACAATAAGTATGTAGTCAAATACGAATAGGACTGGTAGTATCCGTAATGGTTCAGAGGGGAAAAGCGTCGACTAGCATCTGAGGGACCAGAAGTTCAAATCCTCATGCGATATAGTTTATTTTTCATAGACTCCTACATACATACAGTGGGTGTAAAAAGTATTCGTATATCGATCAATTTCCAAAAGAACTATGTAAAATTGTAATTTATTAACTTATTTTTTATAAACAATGACATTCTACATATTCTCGGAAATCTCTAGAATAGATAGATTACAAAAAAAAATAGCTATTATGTAAGTTGCGAAATTAACAAGAGAAAAACAATTAATCGATAGAAATATTGAAGCAATGAGTATTCGCACA
>NW_026531356.1:0-2124 GCF_026283585.1 Hylaeus volcanicus | reverse complement strand
GATGACGAGATATTAATGACAGAAGTTTCGAGTTAGGTTGGAATCGCTTTTTCTCGAGTAAAAGATACGCGGTAGCGCCATCGCCAGGCATATACGGGGAGGCTATTTTTTCATGTACTTGGCGTCGAGACGCTACCACGTCTCTAGATAATATGTAGTTTGTTGGAGACTGTAAAGTTATACCTCTTTAAGCCTTTCACAGTCGCTTTTCGTTTAGACCTTAATCGAATATTGCCTTTGCTTAAGCTGTCCGTTGAGTTCATCGTAACCAGTTCTTCTATGGCTTCATCATACGTTTTCACGCGGGCTAAATGTGAACGGAACAGAAATAAAAACTATACTGGGATATACAGGGTGTCCGAAAATGTTGTAACACATTGAAAGAGGTGGTTCGAGAGGTGATTTGAAATAACTTTTTCCTTAGCGAAAATGTTGTCCGAGTCTTCGTTGAGGAGATATTAACGGAAAACACTGACCAATCAGAGCGCGAGGATGCCGACGGCCAGCACCGACACGCCACCAAAGTCGCCGAGGGACGAGACTGGACGACCGCCGATGACGAGCGCGCCGATAACGCGATTTGAATTTGGCCGCCATAGAGTGCCGCGTGCCGCCGACCGTTGAGGTGAGGGCGGGGGGGAAGCGCGTGAGCCAACGCGTGCGACGAGCTCGCGTATCTCGTCCTATTTCGTCAGCGACGCACGTGCGGAACGGTACGATAAGCGCTTCCTCCTTTACCTCACGCTCGTGGATAGGATATCGTAAATTGGTCGGGTTTCCTGGTGGCTGCCGAGCACCCCGTCGGGCGAAATAGCGTAATTAGTTTCAATCACGTTTTCGTAGACTATCTAGACGAAATAACGAACATCTAGTCGTGAATCCATTGTAACGCACACGTGTTTAGATCGCTGCCGGTTAATGTTCTCGTCGAAGAGGTCGAGCCCATCGCGACAGCGTCAAGACTGTCCGAATATCGTTTCCAAAGTCGCTTTTGTGCGAATTGCGACGAAATTTGGGCTAACGTGAACGAAATCAGCACGTGTTATCGAAACGTAGTTCTCGTGTCGGTTACCGGTCGTCCCGGTGACCTTTGACGCTACGATAGCTCGGCAGTGTACACCGAATTTTGTAACATCTTTCGCGTACAATATATTCTATATTATTTTAAACGAGTGCTGTGTTAATCCGCCCCGTCTTGCCGTGAAGACGGCTTTCTCAGACTTCCTTTCCTCGCAGACGATCACGTTTATTTTCTTTCATTTGTAATACTTGTATACTTGGGACTCTATTCTAAATAAACTTATTAATGAACAATCAGTAATCTGTCTTCATTAAGTTTAATCTGTAACAAAATGATCGATGATGCAATCGATGTGTATCAATCTAACTTAGAGCTGATTAGATTTTGTTCTAATTCGATCCAGTAGTTTTTTAGTTTTTTTATATAATTTTATAAATATAAATTTATGAGCGAATAACTAAACAGAAATAATATATATACATATATTACTATTATTACATTTGTATGCATATGTATAATACATGTATCTAGAGACGCGGTAGAGTCTCGACGCCATGTACATGAAAAAATACCCTCCCCGTATATGCCTGGCGATGGCGCTACCGCGTATCTTCTACTCGAGAAAACGCGATTCCAACCTAACTCGAAACTTCTGTCATTAATATCTCGTCATCCCTGCTGTATTTTCTAAATCTAAAGGCATTTTTCTGATGTAAATCGCACATATGCTTTCGAATAAAACCAAAATCAATAAAATCGGTCCACGAACGATGGAAATGGAAAGATTTGGAAACTTAAAGGACTGAAGCTGGTGTCTTTCCTATATCTGGCTTCAGACACATTATGTATATTGTAGACTCTATGCTTACTATAATAAAAGACAAATGTATTTTTATTTTAAGCTCTACATTAATTTGCAAGTAAAATGAGGTTTGTATGTGTTATTTACAAATAAAATTAATGTCATATAAATAACGCACAATTTATTATATTACAATACCAGATTCAGTCCCTTAAATTTTCAAAAGCACACAAAACGCAAGGCAGAAAATCTTGTTGTAACAAACTTAAATGTTAAAAATGAAGTATGAAATGAAAAAAAA
>NW_026531355.1:0-1146 GCF_026283585.1 Hylaeus volcanicus | reverse complement strand
TTCGGAATTCTGGCCGATTTTGGATTTTTGTATCAGGAGCACATGATATGCGAAGAGGTGGCACGAGGAATACATGATACGTATCAAATTCTGGCCGAATATTTACTCCTGGTATCAGGAGAATATGATATGCGAAGAGGTGGCATAACTTTTAATTGAATATCGATACTTACCTTTTATATCAGGAGAACGTGATGAGCGTGGATTTATCATAGTTTCTAATTCTGTCTCAAAACTTACCTTTTGTATCAGGAGATCATGATGATCGTGGAGGTAGCATAACTCTTAATTGAATATCGATACTTACTTTTGTATCAGGATATCAGGATGAACGAGGAGATAGCACAAATTAAATTTTGGCTCGAATTTTACGCATTTTATTAGGAGGACATGGTATTAGAAGAGTTGGAATAAGTTTTAAAACTAGTTCGAGACTTACCTATAAATATGCTGGGAAATGAAGAGAAATGAAGGGAACTGTTGGGAGTCCATAGGAGTTGTTAATAGATATTAGAGGGGGTTGGAAGGTGTTAGGGTGTGTTTGGAGACGATAGAGAGTGTTTGAAGTTGTTAGAGGGTGGTAGGAGTTGTTAGTGTGTATTAGGAGTTGTCAGGAAATGTCAGGAAGTGTAACGGAGATGTTAGATTGTGTTAGAAGGACAAGACGTGATTTCTACGATCTCGATCTATCTGAAAAAATGTCGAAATATGCATATCGATACCGAATTATCGACAGTTCAAAATGTGCAAACATTCTAGGAATATATTACTAAAGAATTGAATATCAACACTTCTAATACACACCTTTGTTTTATTAGAAACGATATACAATTTTTGCCGTTCTTAGATTATACGGTTTTAATGATTCCATTTCGCACAGAATGCAAGTACATTACAAATGCGATAATTTTATGTAATGCAAGAAAACAAAATTTCAGAAAATACGTATTTCATAGTTTGATCTGTAGTTTAAATATAGAAAGAAAGTTCGCAGCCATTAGTTCTCGATATTATTCGCGACGAAGGATTGGTCGTCACGAATAATACCGATTACCAGGTCTCACCACGTGGAGGTTGCTGCGACTGGAGACCCGGAGATAGAAGGAATCAAAGTTCCTTCGATCTCCCTCTACATAGAGTATACAT
>NW_026531354.1:0-1807 GCF_026283585.1 Hylaeus volcanicus | reverse complement strand
TCGCTCACCAGTGCTGATCATCATTTACCAATTGGTCAGTAGTGGTCAGTAGTGGTCAGTAGTGGTCAGTAGTGGTCAGCATTGGTCACCCCCTGGTCACCGTAGGCCAGCCTTGGTCCTCGGTCGGCTCAACGCGCACACGCGAGGTCAGTACGACCTTTATCGCCCGAAGTTTACGCGAGGACTGAAGACTCTGAC
The DNA here is from genome assembly GCF_026283585.1 of Hylaeus volcanicus. Classification (NCBI taxonomy): domain Eukaryota; kingdom Metazoa; phylum Arthropoda; class Insecta; order Hymenoptera; family Colletidae; genus Hylaeus; species Hylaeus volcanicus. The sequence goes on along the minus strand of NW_026531354.1, from coordinate 1,609 downwards.
GCCCGGGACGACTTATCAGTCGGGGAAGCCCGAACGCGGATTGGTCGACGCCGGATTGGTTGACGTGTGTCAGCAGAGTCTGTCCGATCCAAGGACGATGGAATTGACGAAACGTCAATTAATATTACAGAAAAATGATATTCTAGATCATTGTTTAAACAAATACTGTTAAGAATTTATTTAACTATTGTAAAAAATTAATATTTAATTGGTTCCATCAGTAGATATTAAAATATTAACAAATTATTCACGATTACTGTATACAATGAATACTTATTCTTAATCGTAATTGTTATTAACGTTTAATCAAAGACTGAATGTTTCTTATATGTAGTACAAACGTTTAATTATGTTGGAGATATTAAGTTGTAATTAGTCTAAACAATAGTTATAGAGAGAATAGATAATTAGACAGAATAGATTGACTCGAGTGTTCGTTTGATTCGTTGAAACAAAATGCCTACGTGACATGTTACATATTATTAATACTACATAAACATCAAATTCTCGATCAAAATGCCTACGTGATATATTACATATACATATTATTAATACTACATATCAATCTATCATTTATGTATCACTATGATCAATGATGTATCATTAATCGATCATTATACCAATCCCAAATGTAATGATAGACTAAAAACGTTGAGACGAATTCTATTCATTGGTATAATAATCTGATAGTTCAAAATGCATTAAATATGTATATCTCCGTGTTAATTCAATATTTACGATGCATATAGTAACATTCAGTCTTCGATTAAATATTAAAAACAATCATGGTTCAAAATAAGTATTCATTGAACGCAGTAATCGTGAGAAATTTTTCAATATTTTAATATCTATTGAGTGCTACAATTAAATTTAATTATTAACAATATTTATTATCAATGATCGAGAATTTGATGTTTATGTAGTATTAATAATATGTAACATGTCACGTAGGCATTTTGTTTCAACGAATCAAACGAACACTCGAGTCAATCTATTCTGTCTAATTATCTATTCTCTCTATAACTATTGTTTAGACTAATTACAACTTAATATCTCCAACATAATTAAACGTTTGTACCACATATAAGAAACATTCAGTCTTTGATTAAACGTTAATAACAATTACGATTAAGAATAAGTATTCATTGTATACAGTAATCGTGAATAATTTGTTAATATTTTAATATCTACTGATGGAACCAATTAAATATTAATTTTTTACAATAGTTAAATAAATTCTTAACAGTATTTGTTTAAACAATGATCTAGAATATCATTTTTCTGTAATATTAATTGACGTTTCGTCAATTCCATCGTCCTTGGATCGGACAGACTCTGCTGACACACGTCAACCAATCCGGCGTCGACCAATCCGCGTTCGGGCTTCCCCGACTGATAAGTCGTCCCGGGCGTCAGAGTCTTCAGTCCTCGCGTAAACTTCGGGCGATAAAGGTCGTACTGACCTCGCGTGTGCGCGTTGAGCCGACCGAGGACCAAGGCTGGCCTACGGTGACCAGGGGGTGACCAATGCTGACCACTACTGACCACTACTGACCACTACTGACCACTACTGACCAATTGGTAAATGATGATCAGCACTGGTGAGCGA
>NW_026531353.1:0-2040 GCF_026283585.1 Hylaeus volcanicus | reverse complement strand
CATTTAGTTAAACCTAACCAAAGACACATAATTGTGTCTTGGAACACAGGGAAATATAAGCGAGAATGATGATAACATTGAAAAAATGAAGAAAAAATAAAAAATTTGCGTTCGCTCACCAGTGCTGATCATCATTTACCAATTGGTCAGTAGTGGTCAGTAGTGGTCAGTAGTGGTCAGTAGTGGTCAGCATTGGTCAGCATTGGTCAGCATTGGTCAGCATTGGTCACCCCCTGGTCATCCTAGGCCAGCCTCGGTCCTCGGTCGGCTCGACCCGCACACGCGAGGTCAGTACGACCTTTATCGCCCGAAGTATACGCGAGGACTGAAGACTCTGACGCTTGGGTCAGACCTATCAGTCGGAGAAGGCCGAACGCGGATTGGTCGACGCGGATTGGTCGTGGCGTGTCAGCAGAGTCTGTCCGATCCAAGGACAATGGAATTGACGTTTCGTCAATTAATATTACAGAAAAATGATATTCTCGATCATTGTTTAAACAAATAATGTTAAGAATTAATTTAACTATTGTAAAAAATTAATATTTAATTGGTTCAATCAGTAGGGTATTAAAATATTAACAAATTGGTCACGATTACTGTATACAATGAATACTTATTCTTAATCGTAATTGTTATTAACGTTTAATCAAAGACTGAATGTTTCTTATACGCATTACAAACGATTAATTATGTCGGAGATATTAAGTTGTAATTAGTCCAAACAATAGTTATAGAGAAAATAGATAATTAGACAGAATAGATGGACTCGAGTGTTCGTTTGATACGTTGAAACAAAATGCCTACGTGACATATTACATATACATATTATTAATACTACATACAAATCAAATTCTCGATCATTGTTTAAATAAATATTGTTAATAATTAATTTTTAATTGTAGCACTAAATAGATATTAATATATTGAAAAATTTCTCACGATTACTGTGTTCGATGAATAGTTATTTTGAACCGTGATTGTTTTTAATATTTAATCGAAGACTGAATGTTACTACATGCATCGTAAATATTCAATGAACACGGAGATATACATATTTAATGCATTTTGAACTGTCAGATTATTATACCAATGAATAGAATTCGTCTCAACGTTTTTACTCTATCATTACATTTGAGATTGGTATAATGATAGATTAATGATAGATCATTGATGATAATGATAGATAAATGATAGATTGATATGTAGTATTAATAATATGTATATGTAATATGTCACGTAGGCATTTTGTTTCAACGTATCAAACGAACACTCGAGTCCATCTATTCTGTCTAATTATCTATTTTCTCTATAACTATTGTTTGGACTAATTACAACTTAATATCTCCGACATAATTAATCGTTTGTAATGCGTATAAGAAACATTCAGTCTTTGATTAAACGTTAATAACAATTACGATTAAGAATAAGTATTCATTGTATACAGTAATCGTGACCAATTTGTTAATATTTTAATACCCTACTGATTGAACCAATTAAATATTAATTTTTTACAATAGTTAAATTAATTCTTAACATTATTTGTTTAAACAATGATCGAGAATATCATTTTTCTGTAATATTAATTGACGAAACGTCAATTCCATTGTCCTTGGATCGGACAGACTCTGCTGACACGCCACGACCAATCCGCGTCGACCAATCCGCGTTCGGCCTTCTCCGACTGATAGGTCTGACCCAAGCGTCAGAGTCTTCAGTCCTCGCGTATACTTCGGGCGATAAAGGTCGTACTGACCTCGCGTGTGCGGGTCGAGCCGACCGAGGACCGAGGCTGGCCTAGGATGACCAGGGGGTGACCAATGCTGACCAATGCTGACCAATGCTGACCAATGCTGACCACTACTGACCACTACTGACCACTACTGACCACTACTGACCAATTGGTAAATGATGATCAGCACTGGTGAGCGAACGCAAATTTTTTATTTTTTCTTCATTTTTTCAATGTTATCATCATTCTCGCTTATATTTCCCTGTGTTCCAAGACACAATTATGTGTCTTTGGTTAGGTTTAACTAAATG
>NW_026531352.1:0-1155 GCF_026283585.1 Hylaeus volcanicus | reverse complement strand
CCGGGATGGGGGGTTACAGCGGCAGAGGACCGGCCAGTCACGATGAACAACAATGCCACGCGAAGAACGGTGGAGCGGGCAACAATGAGGCGTTGAGAGAGAACACCGTTCCAGAAAGAGAGAGGGGAGTACACTCGCGAAAGAGAGCGCACTGCTGTCGAGACGCAAAACCCGTGAGAGAAAGAGAGAGGGGAGTACACTCGCGAAAGAGGGCGCGGCGCGCACTGTTGTCGAGACGCGAAACCCGAGAAAACGGACATTCGGCCTAGTTAGGTAGCTTTCAGCTTGCGTAATTAAATTCAAATACAACGCAAAACAAATATGAACACTCTATTATACAATTTTGAACTTGATGTTACGGTTACACAAAGGACATGGACAAATTAATAGTTTTCGTTGCATATAAATGCGAGCAATTTGAAAAGAAAGATGTGAAGCTCGTATGCATACTTCTATCATTTTTCGGTATTCAATTTTCTGTAAAAATTCGCTGGGCCACGTGTGAAGGCACTCGCGCGCCACCTATTGTACTTCTGCGTCGGAATGAAATTTCGAAAAATTTTAAATATGCAAAAGGAATCCTTTTAATGAAATTTTATTGTTACACTGCTTCTACTATTATTCGAAGAATTTTATTCGGTTCCGTGTCCACTCAAACAATACAATTTTATAGTTTCGTGGAAACCGTCACATTTTTTTGCTAAGGTCTGTATAATATGCTGGACGCCGTTTCAAATATATTGTTTGAATTTTCTATCAAACATCACTATGACACTCTCTATCAATCTGTAACTATCCAAAACAATACATTTTCTATTGAATATTTTATCATTTTTACTTCAATTGTCCTTGTATCTATTTTTTAGTTATTAATCTCAGAACAGACGATCACATATTACAATATTCAGCAAAATGTCTTTTACACCAAAGAGAAAATATATGTATATACTGCTTTAACAGTTTAGTAAATATCTTTTACCGTATTCACGGAGGAAAAATGAAAATTTATTTTCGTTACATAATCTAAAGAGTAACGTGATAGACTAGTATGATTCAAATGGCCAAAAATGGGAAAAAAAAGGTAACTTTTTGGTGACGATATTTTAAGCTATTTTGAAAGAAGATAAATTTTTGTGGGATTAAACGCAATTCGAA
>NW_026531351.1:0-2995 GCF_026283585.1 Hylaeus volcanicus | reverse complement strand
TAATTACTTTCTAATTCCAAAGTAATTGTTCCAAATTGTAATAAATTCCAAAATAATCATTACTTTACAACTCTGCTATCAGTGCAGATCTAACCTGGGCCAATATGCCGAATTAGGCCCATGTTAGACTGTATTACGGTAAGTTTAGGTCTGAAGTAGGTTTCCACTAATATATTAGTGTGTTCCGAAGAAGCTAGCTGCAACGTTGGAGAGACGTTGGAGTATTTTATAAGTCAAGCATTAAATATGTTAACTGTACTTCCTCTTACTGGGTAATTGATTTTTGTTGCAGTATCCTTGCGGACATCGGTGTGTGCAAGACTGTCACCCGGGTCAGTGTAAAAACGAGAACGAGTGCAACAAGAAAGTGAAATTATTCTGTTCATGTAAACGGATAAAAAAAGACTTCGTCTGTTCGACGGTGCAAAAACAGCAGATTCGTATACAATGCGACGATGTTTGCAAGAAGTTGAAAAACGAGCGAAGCCAAGCGGAAGCTATTTTATTGGAACGAAAACGCCAAGCTGAAGAGATACGCAATCAAGAGGAAATTGAGAAATTTGAACGGAAATTCAAACCGCGTCGCAAAGGAAAGGAGAAATTTGATAAGAAACAATCGCAAAGAGAAACAAGTAGTAATTATTGGAAATATTGGATTTCTGCAATTTTAATATGTATAATTGGCATAGGAATATTTTATGCGAGTGTTCAGAAATCGTGAGCAGTGATCCGAAATTGAGCCTAATAAGCATAATATTGCTTTAAAAAAAAAACTATATTTTTTAGTCAAGTTTGATCGTTTAATTTTAAAGTTCGTTCCGTTTCGATCTAGCATATTCAGTATAGTGAAATACCAAACATACATTTATATATCTTTGTAATCTTTGCTCAAAGTTTTACGAAAATGTATCGTTATTATTTTATGGAATTTGTGCCATGAAAATAAGATACAGCCCAAAGAATTTTAACATTAAACGAATGTACAAATACATTTTATGGAATACGACGTAGAAATCTTTGTTACTTATTTAGTGATTAGCGAAAGTTTCTGAAAAGTGATTTTTAAACTTTTTGGACTTACTCTCTTTCCCTTATATATAGAAAAAGAAATATACAGGGTGTTGGAAAAAGTATATGTAAACAAATTTCTTCTATAAGAAAAAAAAACCGTACTTTTATTATTCATAAAGTTTTAAGGCCGAAATTGCAAAATCAGGCCATGGAGTTCAAGGTGTTACAACATTTTTGGGACACCCTGTATTATTATATCATCTACATATACAGAGTGTCCCAAAATGTTGTAACACCTTGAAAGGGGTGGTTCGGGGGGTGATTTGAAACAAATGATTTTCCTTAGCGAAAATGTTGTCCGAGGCTTCGTTGAGGAGATATTAACGGAAAACACTGACCAATCAGAGCGCGCGTATACCGTTGCAGCGGCCATGGTAGCGAAGGCTACGTACTAGGCGGCCGCGTCCAATGTCCTTCGATATGCGACGACTCATTTGTTCGCGTACGAGCGCGACCGTTTAGCACATAGCCTTCGCTACCGCGGCCGCTCCATCGGTATCCGCGCGCTCTGATTGATCAGTGTTTTCCGTTAATATCTCCTCAACGAAGCCTCGGAGAACATTTTCGCTAAGGAAAATCATTTGTTTCAAATCACCCCCCGAACCACCCCTTTCAAGGTGTTACAACATTTTGGGACACTCTGTATATGTAGATGATATAATAATACAGGGTGTCCCAAAAATGTTGTAACACCTTGAACTCCATGGCCTGATTTTGCAATTTCGGCCTTAAAACTTTATGAATAATAAAAGTACGGTTTTTTTTTCTTATAGAAGAAATTTGTTTACATATACTTTTTCCAACACCCTGTATATTTCTTTTTCTATATATAAGGGAAAGAGAGTAAGTCCAAAAAGTTTAAAAATCACTTTTCAGAAACTTTCGCTAATCACTAAATAAGTAACAAAGATTTCTACGTCGTATTCCATAAAATGTATTTGTACATTCGTTTAATGTTAAAATTCTTTGGGCTGTATCTTATTTTCATGGCACAAATTCCATAAAATAATAACGATACATTTTCGTAAAACTTTGAGCAAAGATTACAAAGATATATAAATGTATGTTTGGTATTTCACTATACTGAATATGCTAGATCGAAACGGAACGAACTTTAAAATTAAACGATCAAACTTGACTAAAAAATATAGTTTTTTTTTTAAAGCAATATTATGCTTATTAGGCTCAATTTCGGATCACTGCTCACGATTTCTGAACACTCGCATAAAATATTCCTATGCCAATTATACATATTAAAATTGCAGAAATCCAATATTTCCAATAATTACTACTTGTTTCTCTTTGCGATTGTTTCTTATCAAATTTCTCCTTTCCTTTGCGACGCGGTTTGAATTTCCGTTCAAATTTCTCAATTTCCTCTTGATTGCGTATCTCTTCAGCTTGGCGTTTTCGTTCCAATAAAATAGCTTCCGCTTGGCTTCGCTCGTTTTTCAACTTCTTGCAAACATCGTCGCATTGTATACGAATCTGCTGTTTTTGCACCGTCGAACAGACGAAGTCTTTTTTTATCCGTTTACATGAACAGAATAATTTCACTTTCTTGTTGCACTCGTTCTCGTTTTTACACTGACCCGGGTGACAGTCTTGCACACACCGATGTCCGCAAGGATACTGCAACAAAAATCAATTACCCAGTAAGAGGAAGTACAGTTAACATATTTAATGCTTGACTTATAAAATACTCCAACGTCTCTCCAACGTTGCAGCTAGCTTCTTCGGAACACACTAATATATTAGTGGAAACCTACTTCAGACCTAAACTTACCGTAATACAGTCTAACATGGGCCTAATTCGGCATATTGGCCCAGGTTAGATCTGCACTGATAGCAGAGTTGTAAAGTAATGATTATTTTGGAATTTATTACAATTTGGAACAATTACTTTGGAATTAGAAAGTAATTA
>NW_026531350.1:0-3459 GCF_026283585.1 Hylaeus volcanicus | reverse complement strand
GCGAGTATGCCGATGGAGCGACCGTGGTAGCGTAGGCTACGCGCTAGGTGGCCGCTCTCTCCGACCAATCAGAGCGCGAGTATGCCAATGGAGCGCCCGCTGATTGATTGGGGTTTTCTGTTAATATCTCCTTAATGAAGCCTCGGACAGCATTTTCCCCAAAGAAAAAGTTGTTTCAAATCACCTCCCAAACCACCTCTTTCAAGGTGTTACAAAATTTTTGGGACACCCTGTATATGACTCATTCACTTGTTTATATAGATAGTTATATTTATAGAGTACTACGTTACAACAAAGTACGTATTCTAATATTGTGTGTCATACCAAAATAGTGTATTTTTTCGAATTTGAGATGTTGCTGAAAGGAATAAAATAAGAAAAATGAAAATTTCTTCCCCAGCGTTTTTTACTATATTTGTTATTTATAAACGGTTTTTTTGCAGTTCTCTCATCGATATTCACAAATGAAGCATAATTACACAGTTTGAGCTATAACTATCTATTTTGAAGATGTTGTAATATTAGCAGACAAATTACAAACGCTTGTTTTACGACATGTTGTTGCTCCCTTACTGTTAACGGCTTTGGGAGTCCGGATGAAAATTTAGTTTTTGGTTTAAAGTTTTAAGGAAGAATCAATCTCTTCGTTTATTCTTACAACATTTCTCTTATGAAGAAGCTGAAATGTAACTTGTTTACCGATTTTTCGAAAATTCTCTCGATTTTTATACAAAAGAACACTTTTATACCGTACAAATGCGGACAATTTACTTCGCTTAGCAACTATATTTTCTCAACAAAGTATAAATGCAGACTAATTGCGTGAATTGAGACAAGTCAAGCGTAGAGACAAAGTCTGTTTGCATTCATGTTCTTACAATAACACAACAGTATGATTTACGAACTCTTTGTTAAAGTCATGAGTATGCGAGTTTTTTTGAGTAGGTCATATTCGTTTTCCTTTTTTTATTTCTTTCATCAACATTATTTCGATTTTTGTATGTCAGAAAACCCCAGAACATATATTTTGTATTGATACGCTACTTTAGTCTTTCTAATGCTGACCGAAAGCACTATGTCTAGGAGAAAAATACTGAACTAAATTGATGTGGGAAGGATAACTTAAGGAGTTAGTCGCAGTCAGGTAGAGGAAAAACGACATTTCTTTGCAATTTTTTTTTAGTTATTACATAATAATTTTCATAAGTAACAACTAAGTATATTATAAAACATATTTTAAAGAACTAAAAAACATTTTTTGTTTTAAGAAACGTTTAGCTTATATCGTCATAACAGCCGATGACGTAGACGATGATTTAAAAACATAGGTTTGCGGTGAGCAAGATTTCTCTACACTGGTTTACTTGAAAACAAAAACAAAGGTAGATTTCGAAAATATATTACTCTAGCGGGTCCCTGAACGAAGGATTTTGGAAAAAATTAATTTAAAACGAGATGGCGTATATTTGAAGTTGATTTTCAATTTTTTCACTAAAATTAAGCGATTCAATACAGGATAAATAAGAAAGTATACAAGAAAATAAAATATCCTTCGATCAGGGACCCGTTAGTCTAATATATTTTCTAAATCTACCTTTAGTTTTGTTTTCAGATGCACTAGTTTAAAGAAATCTTGCTCACCGCAAACAAAATGGCCACCCACACAATCGCCTGTTATGACGAAATGAATTAACCTTCTTTTAAAACAAAAATCTGTTTATAGTTGTTTAAGATATCTTGTCATATATTTAAATTTCATTAATAAAAATTATTATTTAATACCTTAAAAATACACACAGGAAAGTGTCCGTTTTCATTTTCCTGACTGCGACTAACCCCTTAACGCCTAGTTTATTTCAATATTTGTTGAAAATCGTGTTGACCATGTTTGTTAAATCTCACTTGGAAAAATGAAAAATAAGTTAATTTTCACATATAGTATTTAAGAATCATGATTTGGTCATAATTTGACGTAGACCATGTAATATAAAGCCTAATTAATGTATTTTCAATTATTCGTAACAAAATTACTAATATAATAATACAAAACTAAACTATAAGTCTATAATACGCAGCAAGGTCTAGAAGGATTCCCTGGTACAAAACAAATGATTCATGTAGCCAGTTAAACCTAAAAGCAATTTTTTAATTTCCTAAATCATCTTACAAGAGATTTCTAAAGAGAAATTCAATCATTCGCAATGTTTTGTAAATTTAACTTCAGAGAGAGTTCTCTTGTGAGGCGATTGGCACCATCGTATGCGTAACGTATGATCATAGATACTTTTCGGAAAATATTGCTAACAATAATATACTGTTATTTGGCACCATACGAGGTTATTAAATAAAGACATTTAACGAGAAGTGAGTGTACCAATACTCTTTTTACCTACTCTAGCAATGGGTTAAAAAATTGTCGATGTCCCTAAACGAAGTTTAACTCAATTCGTACTAATGCGCAGGGCCGCCACTTTTCTGGGTGCAGTTTGCGTTGCCAAAGTGACCAGAGTAAAATTTTCTACGCTGTGTGTCGCGGTGGGGGTTTGTTTTCCTTCCCGTCCGTTCCCGTACGTTCGACAGCCGGTAGTACGCGCGCTGCGGTGTCAGTTCGTCTCTGGAACTAGCGAGGAGGACTCTTGAAAGAGTGTCTCTTGGAACGCGGCCAATCGAAAAACAAGAGTGACAGTAGTGCGCAAGTAATCTGGTTTCTTAACCGGAATCGTTCTGTTCGGTGTCGGATGTGTCGTTTTATTGTATCAACGATTTATGACTATCGAGGAAAGCTGTGCGCGGTCTAGTCACGCGACAGTGTAAAAGTGAAGAAAAGTGACCATAGATGTTCTTGAAGACAGGAATCTTCAATAAGATCCCGACGCAGGAAAAGAAAAGGAAGAAAGTCTCGATCGACTATCACTTGGCGAATCCCCGACCTATCTCGATCTGGCCTCCTCCCGTTTCTCTTTTTCCTTTCTTTTTCTTCTTTCTTTTCTCCTCTTTCCTCTGTTATCTTTCCTTTTTCCTTTTTCCTTTTCCCTCTTTCTTCTTCCTTCTGAAATTTTCGAAAATCGTGCGAGTTCCTCAACGAATCGAAGATCCAACATGGCATCGTCCAATAGCGAGGGGAGCGAAGACTATGGACTGGGGTACCAGAACACTTTGGTGAGTATTTGTTTCTGTTTATTATAAGTAATACTTGCGAAAATAAAAGAACTCCCGCTACTATGATCTTCTGTTTAAACGAAGGATTTTGACAGGTTCACTGTCCCCATGAGTCTTAGGAATTAGCAACTCAAATCTCGGATAATGGACTTGTTTGGTCGAAACTGGCATAATTAGCGATGGAATCGAGCATCTCGAAATTAGATGTTTGAATATTTTAAATTATGTTGTATAAAGAATGTATACAGGGCGTCCCAAAAATGTTGTAACACCTTGAAAGAGGTGGTTCGGGAGGTGATT
>NW_026531349.1:0-1533 GCF_026283585.1 Hylaeus volcanicus | reverse complement strand
TTCGAAATTTCATTCCGACGCAGAAGTACAATAGGTGGCGCGCGAGTGCCTTCACACGTGGCCCAGCGAATTTTTACAGAAAATTGAATACCGAAAAATGATAGAAGTATGCATACGAGCTTCACATCTTTCTTTTCAAATTGCTCGCATTTATATGCAACGAAAACTATTAATTTGTCCATGTCCTTTGTGTAACCGTAACATCAAGTTCTAAATTGTATAATAGAGTGTTCATATTTGTTTTGCGTTGTATTTGAATTTAATTACGCAAGCTGAAAGCTACCTAACTAGGCCGAATGTCCGTTTTCTCGGGTTTCGCGTCTCGACAACAGTGCGCGCCGCGCCCTCTTTCGCGAGTGTACTCCCCTCTCTCTTTCTCTCTCGGGTTTTGCGTCTCGACAGCAGTGCGCTCTCTTTCGCGAGTGTACTCCCCTCTCTCTTTCTGGAACGGTGTTCTCTCTCAACGCCTCATTGTTGCCCGCTCCACCGTTCTTCGCGTGGCATTGTTGTTCATCGTGACTGGCCGGTCCTCTGCCGCTGTAACCCCCCATCCCGGACGAGCCCCCATATGTAGGAGTCTCAACGAAAAATAAGTTCATGTGAAAGTGTTTTTAATGGTTTCGATCTTTCACACGAACTGTCATGTACCGCTGCCCGGCACTCACATAAATGACATTTGATGTTTCAGAAAACGTTTCCCGTACATTTTTTTCCTCTTACATTCGAATTGCGTTTAATCCCACAAAAATTTATCTTCTTTCAAAATAGCTTAAAATATCGTCACCAAAAAGTTATCTTTTTTTCCCATTTTTGGCCATTTGAATCATACTAGTCTATCACGTTACTCTTTAGATTATGTAACGAAAATAAATTTTCATTTTTCCTCCGTGAATACGGTAAAAAATATTTACTAAACTGTTAAAGCAGTATATACATATATTTTCTCTTTGGTGTAAAAGAAATTTTTGCTGAATATTGTAATATGTGATCGTCTGTTCTGAGATTAATAACTAAAAAATAGATACAAGGACAATTGAAGTAAAAATGATAAAATATTCAATAGAAAATGTATTGTTTTGGTTATAGTTACAGATTGATAGAGAGTGTCATAGTGATGTTTGATAGAAAATTCAAACAATATATTTGAAACGGCGTCTAGCATATTATACAGACCTTAGCAAAAAAATGTGACGGTTTCCACGAAACTATAAAATTGTATTGTTTGAGTGGACACGGAACCGAATAAAATTCTTCGAATAATAGTAGATGCAGTGTAACAATAAAATTTCATTAAAAGGATTCCTTTTGCATATTTAAAATTGTTCGAAATTTCATTCCGACGCAGAAGTACAATAGGTGGCGCGCGAGTGCCTTCACACGTGGCCCAGCGAATTTTTACAGAAAATTGAATACCGAAAAATGATAGAAGTATGCATACGAGCTTCACATCTTTCTTTTCAAATTGCTCGCATTTATATGCAACGAAAACTATTAATTTGTCCATGTCCTTTGTGTAACCGTAACATCAAGTTC
>NW_026531348.1:0-7257 GCF_026283585.1 Hylaeus volcanicus | reverse complement strand
AAAATGAACATTTACTGAAATTTGTATTATGAACTGCACACTCAAACTCCAAATTTATATATTTCTTTCTACAACGACAAGGTAGATACTTTATCACTTATAACCATATACTTCCCAATACAATATCACTACACGTAGCCTTTAAAATAATTATTCAATTTGCGGCGTCCAAATGTCACAAATACAAACTGACAGATTATACAGGTTAGAAATGACAAATGTCACAAATACAAACTGACAGGTTATACAGGTTAGAAATGAACGAGCGGCGTGAGCGGCAGCCATATTACAATTCCGGCCGACTGATTCCGAGAGTCGACGAATCGACGAATGGCCTTAGCTCCTATTGACTAAGTGTTGACAAAAAGAATAAGATTCAGAATCAGAAGAAAAATCTACAATTTCTGACCAATTCATGACATGATATTACGATATCTCAGTTGTACATGGACCGATTTTATTGATTTTGGTTTTATTAGAAAGCTTATATACGATTTACATTAGAAAAATGCCTTTGGATTTAGAAAATACAGCAGGCGTGACGAGATATTAATGACAGAAGTTTCGGGTTAGGTTGGAATCGCACTTTTACAAGTAAAAGATTCGTGGTAGCGCTAGCGCCAGTATACACAGTGGCGTATAATTTTTCATGTACTTAGCGTCGAGACGCTACCGCGTCGCTAGATTCTGTTTCACCGACTGAAACCGTTGCAGCGTGTTTGCTTCACATCGGTTATAACTTTTTGTACAGACCAGTTATACCACACCGGCATTTTTTATTTTTGATTTAAATTATTCTTTCTGTATTCTTTTTTTACAATAAATATATTATATTGATTCTGTGTTTACACACACAGTTTTCACTCAACACGAAGTATTTTACCAAAAGTATACGGCATACACTCAAAAGCAACACTCAATTTGCATCAATAACATCTTTCATTTTCGTAAGAAAATGACTAAGGAATATCGTTTATCAGCCTCCTAGATGTATGTCCATTCTTACGCAACTTCGGATCAAAGATCAGTTGGAGTTTCCATTTCGTACTTTAATTTTCGTATTTCATATAACGAAATGATAACAGTTATTAGAAAGGTACTGGTTTTGAACATCAATTTTTTTACAGATCGTACTATGTAGTTTAGTTAGTCTTATTTTTAAATTGGATAACGTATCAAATGTGACACTCAAAGTATGCCTGCGTTGGCAATGCTATGCTGCATAAATAAAGTTTGATACGATACTTTGTAATACGGTAGGGGAAAGTTATCTAGATGGGACAACGCGAAACGCCTTCTTAAATTGTAATACTTCGAAAAAACAAAGGAAGAATATTTTGATCGCCCAATGCTGAAATTATTTATAAAATTTTGGCACAGTTGAGCTCGATTAAAGTAGCTCCGCCATGAGTGAAATGGGTCCAATTGGCCAAAGTCGGTTCACGGTGGGAGTAAGACATTTAATCGGATGTCAGCCAATGTTGATTTCTATCTTTGCGTTTCGTGCCAGAAACAATTATTTTTAACGATTAAGATCCGGTACGTATAGAAGACTTATTCCTTATTCGGCATAAAAGTACACGTGTATATGTCTATCATGTATCTATTTCGTTAATTTCCTGCAATTTCGCAACAGACTATATTTGAGAGCATACTCTATTCATCAAATTGAATAAAAAATTAGCAAACCACGTATGTTATCAGAATCAAAAACCACTTCTATCTTTGCAAACATTGATTTTTCGAATTTTTAACCTTTACTCACATTTTATTTATTCTAGAAAGTGTTATATATTTTCAAATTTCGTAATCCCTTTTTTAAAACCTTGCATACACATCTTGAATTCTTAATTTTTTTATTACAACAAACAAAATATACCTTTAAATGCAACTTTTATATCGTGCATTTAAAATGTACTACATATTATACAAATATCAGAAATAATAAAAACTTAACGCTTCATTATTTAAATCGATACAATTTAAAAGGTTTAAATGTATCAAAAATATAAAAATTTCGGAACGTTCTATGCAAATCATATTCGATAAAAATAAAGTATTATAAACCAGTAAGAGAAATAATGTGACGCGTGTACCCAGTTTATCATAAATATGAAATGTATTTTTACCATAGAAAGGATACAGGAAATTAAACATTCAAATAAATCTGAATCTGGGCACGACGCGTGAAAAGCGCAGCATCGAAGCAACGAAGTTTTATTACATTTCAGCGAAGAATGAAAGAATGAAGATGGATGTTTCCATTAATTTATAACCTGCAGATCTAACCGTTGATATGCATGTATGCACACACAATTAAGAATAATGTTCGCATTGACGTTTTGATCGATTTCTGAAAACAACTATACGAACATGAAACCGCACTTTTACACCGGAACGATTATTACAGCTGTCAGTTAATCATAGTAATCATTATCGGGTTATGAAACATAAAGCCTGAAGTGTATATTACATTTTAATAGGCAAATATAAATAATATTTATTAAGTTAATATTTATTAAGTCTAGAGTACTAAAATCGCTAAATCAAATATATGTTTATTACATATTGATGTCGTATTCATGACTCAAATTTATAAACCAATTGAATCAAAAGATAAAAATATGGACAAGTCACTAGTAACGATAAGAGAATAGAAGCATGTATCCTCCAATTTGGAAAGCGAACGTCTCATAATATTTTGTACCTACACCTTTCTCTAGTTATTTTAAGAATAATTATTGTATTAACATTTGTAGCACAAATGTATCAACAACCTGGTATATTGTAACGTCAATATTTTTGAATTTAAAATGAAGTGAAATGAAAATTCGGCCTAGTACACAAAACCCCATGCAACGGGTTAACGGATAGCGATAAAAATTCTTTCGTACTGCAATGTTCACTGGGAATGCAGTAGTTCACCCTAAAAACCTTCTTTATTGCATACTTTTCTTTATTCGCTTTTACATTCAATTCAATTCGATTTCTTTACTCAATTTTACGTTTCTATACTCGATTTTACATTACGTCATTCCCTTTTATATTCGAATCGCTTTTTCTTTATTCGATTTTACATTTAACTCTTTGCACTCCGTGTAGTTTCGCACAGTTCGTTTCAACAGTTCCAAGCCATGCACTCTCATTTCGTCAATACAAGTGAACCTCGTGTACCTATATCTAAACAAACATTGGTACTGTTTATTGCACCGTATGTAGATAATATTTCATTTAAAGACTGACTTTTCGAGGCAGATCATTGCTAATATTCAAGTAAATGCATATCGAATTTTAAGCGCATTTTTTTCGAGCCTACACTTTTCGGAATAAATTGGATAGTTAACTTTTACGCTAATTGTCCAATGAACCTCATTTTTGGAAGGAATCACTGTCCAACACGAATTTTATTCTGTAATTTTGTTCCGTCGTCCTAAATACGAATCTGAAAGTCAAATTTCTCTATCACCTTCAGTTTTGGAAACACGAGGTTTTGTAAAATCGATCGATTTTGAGAGAAAATACTACTTGAAAACTATAAACGCTAGAAAGTTCTATTTAGACTCAAAAGATAAACGAAAGTTTTCTAAATATGTATGTACAGTGGGTGTAGAATGTATTCGTACATCCATCAATTTCCAAAAAAACTTTTGTGTGAAATTGTAGTTTATTAACTCCTTTTTTTATATTCAATAACATTCTACATATTCTCGGAAATCTTTAGAATATAGTTCAAATAACAATTACTAGTTTATATAATTTGCGAAATTAACAAAAAAATATGAAAAATTGGTAGAAATATTGAAGCAATAAGTATTCGCACAACTGTTTAAAAGTACTTTTATGGAAATTTGATGTTTTCTAATTCACACGAAGCAATAAACTAATGTGTTTACGTTACAAACTCTGCTGTAAATGGTTCGTCATAAGAATCGTACAAATACTTATTGCTTCTATTCTTTTACCCTCTTTTTGCATTTTTTTTGTTAATTTCACAAATTATATTAACTAGTAAATTGTTTGGACTATATCTATCTCAGGGACTTCCGAGAATATGTAAAATATCATTGATTATAAAAAAAGGAAGTTAAGAAACTACAATTTCACACAAAAGTTTTTTGGGAAATTGATCGGTGTACGAATACATTCTACACCCACTGTAGATATATTCGTTCAGAATTGTCTGCTTGTTTGAATGCCTGCAAATGAACACCGAAATTCAAAAAGTTGCCGTTGCGAGTACTTTTCATTAAATACTTTTGTATTTTTATGGAAAGTTATTCACTTAGATCGAATTTACTATACCATCGGATATGTGCGAGGTAATCGGGCACTGTGATTGGTCGGTGTTTTTCAATAATAATTAAAAATTGAACCCCCATCGACATTTTTGCAAAGGTCGTTGTTGTTCAGAATCGTGTCAGCTACACCCCTCCCCCCTTCTGGTTCTTGTAGAAGTTTTGGGATACCCTGTATAACTGTTCTCTTCATGTAGATAATAAATGTCAAAGACTTAATTATTTCAATTAAAACTTAATTTTGTTAAGCAGGTTAGAATCATTTTTAAACAACATTTTGTATGAAGACATGCCACAGGTAATTCTTCATTATTAATATTTCATTTATACTGCAACTCAACAAAACGTAGACAATTTTCCAGTGTTTAAATTTGAATCATTAATTTCTCATTTGTGTATCTTCAATTAGTAGATTTTTGTTCATTTAGTATTGAGCAAACTTTATTTAAATTTAAATTGAATTACTTAACAATTAATTCAATCTATAATTGTATATTTTGTTGTTAATTTTTAATGAAAATTGCTATCTAACAAATTTCTCTTTAGAGCAGATTTTACCCGCCAAAAACCAACTTGAATAAAAAAGATTAAAGTATGGAATAGTAGGAACATTAAACTTTAAAATGGGTTTTTACTCGTCAATTTTGGGCGAATTTTAATAATGTTACGAGAATTTAACAAACTATTTAAACTAGTTAACTAGTTAACTAAATGCAGATGTCCTTTTCGTTATGGAGTTACTGCCTTTGATTCGTCTAATACTATCAAAAAATGTTTAACTTCAGGCTGATCGATTATACCATTTATTTTGGAATAAATATTCATTTATTCCAGACTAATGTTCTCTTTTCTGTAAAAAGTAAAACGACTATCTCCAAGACAACATACGGAATAGGTTAAAGTGATTGTTACAGTTGGAACATCTCTGCGGAATTTGTATAATAAATGACATCGATGACAGTCGTTTAACAGATCTCTAATAAAGAACATTTGTTTCGCAGTTTTTATTTCTCCCATCTTGGATTTTTCGATAATGACTGTGCTCTGTAAAGCTAGTGTTAAAGAGCGGCGCACTCGCGGAATTCTTCATTTTTAAAAGTCTCTTTATGTTAAATGCTACAATAAAACCAATCGTTCGAATTAGTTTCATTTCAGTGACAAATTAAATTAGTGAGTGAAATTTCGATCGAAACGAAGTCTGAACTTGCAAAGTGCGACGAAGGAATTTATACATACTTGGTGTAGCAGCCCCCGAGAGCTCGTTGGATTCGTGGAATCGTTCGCGTTCTAGTTAAATTAATGAGGCTCTTCCATTACGCGCGATGAATATTTTAATAGCCACGTTCTTATTCGTGTAATTTTCTGGACTACCGGTCCCCTAGTCTTTGTCCATCGTAAGATTCTGGTAACAAGCTCCTGCGATTCGTGTTCGGCATATAAACTTATCTCGGCGCAATAGCAAGCAGGAAACCTGGAAGTAAGCGCGTTCGATTTTAAGAGCGCCATGAAAACGTTTCCAACTCGTAATCCTTTTCTTCGGCGACTGAAACTACGCTTCCGTCGTCCTAAAGTCAAAAGGATTTAACGCACCTTGATCATAAATACCATCCTAAATAGTAAAAAGCATATTAGCAAAATCCCTTGTTGCTTATATCACAGTTCGTAATGAACGTTTCAACACGATCGATTCAAATATTGGAAATAAATATCCTACGATTTAAGGGGGATCATATAATTTCCAGATATAAATAATTTTTGTTACTGAAACTTTTTTTTACATACAAAGGGACGTTCAAAGAAGAAAATTTGACAGTGTAGATTTAATTTGAATGTATACATTGTATACAGATATAGTAGTCGCAAGGAAAGGATCCGGTCAAAACGGTGGGACGCATAGCTCATCGAATTTTTATCCGATTCACTTGATTCAACGCTTAAATTGAAGGTAATTAAGTTTATATGCTAATGAACCTCGACTCTTAATGAATTATTATTATAGCATAAAGTTATGGCAAAATAACGGTCGACATGTATCGTTCATTTTCATGTTTTTGGCCGTCATTTTTGCAATTAACAATTTTTTGGCAAATTGAAGTTCATACGCATTTTACGTACCTACTAAAGAAAAAAAATTTCTGATTTTATCTATCAGATGTTTTCCCAGGGCTCCACGTATCCCACCGTTTTGATCAAATCCTTTCCTTGCGACTACTACATATATCTATATTCCCATTAAAAAACTTCAAAAAAGTAAAAAAATTACGCCAAGTACATGAAAAAGTAGAAGACTCAAGGAGTTATCATAGAAAAATAAAGGATCCCCATAAAAAAAACTACAAGAAAGTTGAAAAAGATGTGAAATCTAAATGAGCTGCCAGTACATGAAAGTCCTTTCCAATAAAGTACAAAGGCGACAGTGTGTAACACAATGTAAAATTCGGTGGTTTTCAACTATGCGCGGCTAAAGTGCTGTGTTCAACAGTGTGGACGTTCAGATCCTAATGACAATTCATGTAAAGTGAGTGCTCCGCACTTTAGCGGTGACATGAAGAAGCTAAATAGTGTATCATCCACAAACTGAGGCTGTTTAAAAATTTGCCTACATGTCCGCGGCCTAGAAGTCAAATGCTTGGCGTGCAAGCATTTAATAAATTTCTTGCAATGAGACTATCTGCAATGCGTTCCGCGTACTTCTGAAACCTTAAAGGATTCAAACTGATCTCCCATTTTCTATATTATTGTAATCACTTTATCAGTAACATTTAAATTTCTTGCAGTGAGACCTCCTGCCATGCGTTCTGTATACTTTTGAAAACTTTAAGGACTGAAGCTGGTCTCTTTCCTATATCTGGCTTCAGACGCATTATGTATATTGTAGACTCTACGCTTACTATAATAAAAGACAAATGTTTTTTTTTATTTTAAGCTCTACATTAATTTGCAAGTAAAATAAGGTTTGTAT
>NW_026531347.1:0-1365 GCF_026283585.1 Hylaeus volcanicus | reverse complement strand
AACTTATTTTTCGTTGAGACTCCTACATATGGGGGCTCGTCCGGGATGGGGGGTTACAGCGGCAGAGGACCGGCCAGTCACGATGAACAACAATGCCACGCGAAGAACGGTGGAGCGGGCAACAATGAGGCGTTGAGAGAGAACACCGTTCCAGAAAGAGAGAGGGGAGTACACTCGCGAAAGAGAGCGCACTGCTGTCGAGACGCAAAACCCGTGAGAGAAAGAGAGAGGGGAGTACACTCGCGAAAGAGGGCGCGGCGCGCACTGTTGTCGAGACGCGAAACCCGAGAAAACGGACATTCGGCCTAGTTAGGTAGCTTTCAGCTTGCGTAATTAAATTCAAATACAACGCAAACAAATATGAACACTCTATTATACAATTTTGAACTTGATGTTACGGTTACACAAAGGACATGGACAAATTAATAGTTTTCGTTGCATATAAATGCGAGCAATTTGAAAAGAAAGATGTGAAGCTCGTATGCATACTTCTATCATTTTTCGGTATTCAATTTTCTGTAAAAATTCGTTGGGCCACGTGTGAAGGCACTCGCGCGCCACCTATTGTACTTCTGCGTCGGAATGAAATTTCGAAAAATTTTAAATATGCAAAAGGAATCCTTTTAATGAAATTTTATTGTTACACTGCTTCTACTATTATTCGAAGAATTTTATTCGGTTCCGTGTCCACTCAAACAATACAATTTTATAGTTTCGTGGAAACCGTCACATTTTTTTGCTAACGTCTGTATAATATGCTGGACGCCGTTTCAAATATATTGTTTGAATTTTCTATCAAACATCACTATGACACTCTCTATCAATCTGTAACTATCCAAAACAATACATTTTCTATTGAATATTTTATCATTTTTACTTCAATTGTCCTTGTATCTATTTTTTAGTTATTAATCTCAGAACAGACGATCACATATTACAATATTCAGCAAAAATTTCTTTTACACCAAAGAGAAAATATATGTATATACTGCTTTAACAGTTTAGTAAATATCTTTTACCGTATTCACGGAGGAAAAATGAAAATTTATTTTCGTTACATAATCTAAAGAGTAACGTGATAGACTAGTATGATTCAAATGGCCAAAAATGGGAAAAAAAGATAACTTTTTGGTGACGATATTTTAATCTATTTTGAAAGAAGATAAATTTTTGTGGGATTAAACGCAATTCGAATGTAAGAGGAAAAAATGTACGGGAAACGTTTTCTGAAACATCAAATGTCATTTCGGTGAGTGCCGGGCAGCGGTACATGACAGTTCGTGTGAAAGATCGAAACCATTAAAAACACTTTCACATGAACTTATTTTTCGTTGAGACTCCTACATATGGGGGCTCGTCCGGGAT
>NW_026531346.1:0-4815 GCF_026283585.1 Hylaeus volcanicus | reverse complement strand
GAAAAGAATGCAAAAAGCTTTTCTAGGTAGAGGTGCTGCTGAACTACCAAATGTGGACGTGGCGAGGATGTTATCCCAGAAGAAGAGGACACCCAGGCAAGTGCCTCGTGCTAGGATAGATGCCAACGTCCTGTTTGGAAGAACCCAGCATCATGAGCTTAGAAAGCTCATGAAACAAGGTAGAGGGAGTAAGGTAGCTGTAAGATCTAGATGTATGAGAATGTAGTTAACTAATTTTATTGTGACGTGTTTGTTCGACCAAGCTATCTAGTTTACGTTAGAAATAATTTAATTTAAGTTAGTAATATATTTAGCATAATGTATTTAGTATGGACTATATGTTGGGGACATAATATTTAGATTTTAAATATACTATTTTGACGTTTGAGTATTAGGGCACTCAATTAATAGAAACCTTGCAATAGTTATAATATTCATTTAACATATGCTGTAGTATATTTAATTTTTTTTAGTGAAGGATCTACATTATTCTCTTCGTAGTTTACTTTTAAATAAGACATAGGACTTAAAATGCACAGTTTATTAACGTATCTCTTTTATAAAATACAATTATATTAATATAATATAATGCAGGATCACAAACGATTTGAATTGTAGTAAAAATATGTATATCTTTCATCTCATTCAGTTGCCAGTGGTAATAGATGAAACAGCAATTGTCCTTGATTGCTATGCATCCTCAAGATTTTAGTCATCTTCGTGACACGATGTTAAGGGATATCTTGGCACGTGTTCAGACCAAAACTCCATCTTGTCGCGACGGAAGCCCTTCTGGAGCGATACTTTTACTTCAGAAATATTTCCAATCTTGAGGTGTCCACCTTGCTTGTATGGCTTCCAAATTTTCGGATCGCTCAGGTGAGACGAGACGGGTGTACTAAAAATTACATTGGTTACTTACTCACACAGCTCTTGAAAAATTCATTATTCTAGCCGAATAGGTGACCGGGTTACTTTCATACCTGCTGATAGCAAAGCTGGTCCACAGGTCGATCATTATGTCAACCATTTTGTAATCATTCTCGCTGCGCTCAATATTGTACTGTGGTCCAATTTCCTTCGAGGTCTCCGGGAACAGGTAAAACAGATCGTCTTCGTGAGCGACTCCAGTCTTTGCTAATTCACCGCTATATCTAAGCGACTTTGTGATTTTTCCGTGGTAATCGAAGACGTAAATGAAGAGCAATTCTTTTTTAATCGATTTCAGTTTCTCTAGCAGCTGTAGTGTCGGATAAGTGTAGAAATAGTCTGACGTGAGTTGCGTGAGCTGGTAGATGATCTAAAAAGAGCAAGAGGAACCAATTCTTAGGACGAATAATATTTGAATAGAACGAGTTTCGATTATTATACTTACAGTATCTTTGTCTTTGGATAATGTGACACCCATGTATTTCTCTTTTATCTTCACAGCTATGTCGGTTATATTGTAAGTATTGTCAGTCGTATTGTAATATTTCTCTCGCAATGGCTCATAAGAACGCAACAAATGTATTATAAATTTCACTGGATCATTGACAATTTCGTTGTACAATTTATTATCCTGTTGAACCCCTGCAGATTTAGGTAATAGATTACTTATGGCAATGCTATTACAGTTTAATAGTATTAGACGCAGTAAAAGAGAATATATAAAAGCACGCGAAAGAAATAATAAATAGCGATGCTTTAGAAAATTCAGAATTGTTAAACTCCCTTCACAAGATATACCTTTTCTACCGCTATAAAATAAATATCTATTACTTACACCGAGTAAAGAATGTCCCCTCGTCCTTCACATTTCCAATCACAAGTGGACAGTCGTTAATTTTATTCTTCCTAATCAAGTTCCATGGGGAGTCAGTCAAGAAAGCGTCGCGGCTCACTGGTTCCTTCGTCGGCCTCCATAAATTCTGCGTTAGAATAGACAATTCGTCCCACACAGAATTCGTGTCTACCAACTTTTCAGCGTCTATAGTACGTAGACAATTGATCATCAGCAGAGAGGTGGTAGTCTGACAATTGAATTTTGCTGCTACTTTTTTCGGCATCTCATAGTAGGATGGATCGACGGTGAACGAGCGCGGACAAAGAGCGACGCCACTTTGCGCTATGGCTCGTTTGAATAATTCTAAAATAAACAATCGATATTGAAGTACTTTGTGTCTCAAATGAACTGACATAAAATTGTTGTAGGATTAAACTAACTTAAACTATATTATGTTTATCAAAGTAAAACAATAAATAGGACTAAATGAATAACAATTATATACGTACTGTTGGAGCCTTGCGAAAGAGTGTGCAAGTGAGCGCATTCTCCCCCAGAGCTTTCGCCAAATATTGTAACATCTTCTGGGTTTCCGCCAAATTCACGAATGTTCTGTTTTACCCACTTCAGGGCCATTACTTGGTCCTTTAACCCGTAATTTCCAGGTGCCTCTAGGTCTCCAGTGCTGAGGAACCCGAAGATTCCCAACCGATAATTGAATGTGACTAGCACGATTTGCTTGTCGAGCAAGAATCCAGCCCCAGTTGTTGTTTTGCTGGCATTACCAAGCGAGTAGGCGTCACCGTGTATGTAGACCATGACGGGCAGCTTAGCATCACGTTTCACCTGAAGGAAGAAACATCGATAATATGCCGATAGCATTAGAACTGTCTCAATAATTTCATAAATGGGTATATTGGTTTTTGCAAAACAATGATCTCCAAAACAACTTGAAAACTAAACAAAATTCAATATCTTTAGTGTACCTACAACAATAGCTATCCACGTATTCTAGCACTCTATTAATGATCACTTTTTGGCGGATAACTTTTATCGACTTTTATGACTAATGCTTTCAGGATCTAGATGCTAGCAAGCTTCTGATTATGAACATTTATGGGTAAAGAATATGCATCCACACCTGTGGGGTGAAAACGTTGAGGTAAAGGCAATCCTCCGAACCCATTACACCGTTCTTGTACTGTATGCACTCGCTATGATCTTTATCCGCCTTGAGAGTACCTTGCCATGGTACTTTGGCAACTGGACTTTTGAATCTATAACATGCAGAGTTTATCATTTCAGGAGAAATGAATACATATTCCTAAATTCATAAATCTTTTAGTTTTTAGAAGCAATCGCAATTATTATATTTAATAATGAGATAAATATAAAGTGAAAGTGGCACTAACCTGAGATTGCCAACCGGTGGTTGTGCGTAAGGTATACCATTGAACGACCAGTAGACTTGACCATCACTGGATACCTGTTGTGCACCGCTCACAGTCCCTACACTCGTCTTTACCTCGCAGAGATAACCACCCGTGATGCATATTGCACCAACAAGTAGACAAAGAAGTACTTTCATCGTGGATAGCGATGAAATTATCGATGGTCCTAACAAGTCGTGTTCTCGGGTAACACGACCGTCAATAGTTTACCGAATGGTCGACAATGCTTTCACATCGTGTGCTTATATAGCGCTAATTGACGTAATTTGTCACGAGTAAACGAAAATATCGTAACAAGGTAATGAAGACGGATATCCATGACTTGTATCTCGAAAGTACAACTGGATTGGAAACAGTATATACAAAATTATACGTATAGGACAGTCATTAGGGTCTTTAATATGTCTGTATTTGTTTATTTATCGTTTAACTTCCAGTTTATGACTGTAATGAAGATATGTAAACGACAGACTGTGGAAACACATTAATATCAGTTCTTGAATAATTGCGGTCGAGTAATGAATATTTATGAGAATATTTGATTTGAATTGTGGAAATATCGCTGGAGAACAATACATGAGCGTACTATACAAATTTCTAGGTGTTAAGATATAAAGCATTTTTCTTAGAAGCATCGTCTATCGGATCAGCATGTTCAATTGAACGATAAATGCAGGGATTATACTTCCCCCAAATGCAGGGATTATACGCGAATTACGTATTTACCGCTGCAAGAACACGTCGTTGTAAATTTCCAGAAAATACATTATTTTCTAGTATTAATCAGACAACGAACAGCGGCATTGGAACATTCCTATCTCATTGCCGATGATAAAGCGTAAAGGTAATTTAAATGTAAAGTCAAAATGTTTAGCAAACACTGTATACGCGGAGTTACACTCAGATAAGCCACGAACTCAGATAATACGTTTTGCTTGTCATAATTTCCAACCTGTATTTAGGTATTCCATAAAGTCCTATGAAGTATTATATTGTTATTTCAGGTTTGCATGCCATCCTTTAGTATTTGTGATACTCTACAATACTATAGCCAAGCACGGATCAAATATTTACCGCTCCGATATCTATTAGAAAATAATAAAAAGTCAACGCTCAAGGAATTAAACATTTCGATACCATAAGAATATGCGCTCTAAAATTTGATTGGCCGAACCGTTGATGCGTAACATCCGTTCTCGATCGTGATTGGCCGAATCACTGGACCGGAACGAGTGGTAAACCGTGACGGGTAGGAGTGAGGGTTGAGGGGTATATATACCCCTAATTTTTCAGGAGCTGCTCATTCGAGTCCCTGCGACAACAGCGACGACATGGAGTTCTTCAGGTCTTTCCTTCGCGTCATTGGACTGTTGGCACCTGCCAAGGTAGACTTCATCTCTGAACTACCTCTGGAGGTATCCCAACTGATCCTTCGCAAGTTAGATACTGAGTCTCTCTTGTGTGCTGCTCAAGTTTCGCGCAAGTGGCTGGACGTCTGCAGCTCTGACAAGAGCCTAAGACAGTCTGTGAGACGCCACAAGCGACGAAACAAGAAAAGAATGCAAAAAGCTTTTCTAGGTAGAGGTGCTGCTGAACTAC
>NW_026531345.1:0-2498 GCF_026283585.1 Hylaeus volcanicus | reverse complement strand
GTGTGGTACTCCAATACTGAAAGAAAAAATAACCCTATACTCATGATAGCGAACCTCGTCCTAAAGTTCAGATTTTCCCTGAACTCCACCCAGCCGCAATCCTTTCCATCTGTTCAGCATGTGTCGAAAAGCTTCCGTTTTCGACCCACTCACGATCCCGCCTATTCGTTCAGAACTCCTGGAATATCATACGTGTACGTCTAGTAGGAGTTACGTGTGTGTGTCTGAAACTGTATACCAGTATATGTGTGTACGTGTGAGCGCGCATGCGGATATACATGGATTGCTCTCGGTATCGTCGTTGCGAGAGACGAGAACGAAAATTAGAAGAAAAAAGAGTTACATGGAAGATTGTTCTGTACAGCGACTATCGTACGAACTAAATTATACGTGGATGCCGACGTGTCGGCGCCATTTTTATCGATGCACGGCCGTCTACGGCCGCGACGCCCGCTCGACCCTTTCGTACGTGGAGGTTTTTCTTCTTTCTCTTCAACTGGCACAACCGTCTTCCCTCTTCGACGCTCATCTCTTCGTCGATGCCCAGCATCGACTCATCTTGAACCTCTTCAGCGTGGTCTTCGAAGGCGAATTCGTTCGGCCTTACTGCTGTAATCGTCTTCTACTTGTGGTAGTCAGAAGTTAGGAACAGAGTCAGAAATTCTGATTCTTCTCTTCTAGATCTCTTCTTCATTTTCGTTCTATATTCTTCCATGTTGCTGCAGGATTTCTCTTCTTGTGACAATCAATGGCAGCGTCGAGGCTGTTCCCAGAGACAGGAATTCTGATAAATTCTGATTACATCCTAGCAGTGTCTTAAAACATTTCTATTTTACTCTCCTCTTTTCGTGGGTGTCGATGACAACGTCGAGGCTGCTCAGATTCGAATCTCGCGAAAAGAATCCTTTCGATTTCTTCTAGTATTTCTTCGTGCCTTTGCGTTTATTCTCCCACAAACTCCGTTTAATGGCAGTCGAGGCTGCTCCTCGGGTTTAAGTCATAGGAACAGAGTCAGGATTTCTGATTTCTCTTACTACCAGTATCTTCATTTTCCTTTCCTTGCAACTTTCTTCTTTCTTCTTTCTTCTCTTGAGATTGTCGACGACGTGGGCCTCGGATGTTGCGAACAGAGACAGAGAGTCGCTCGTTGCTCGAGTGTACGCGTGTGCGTGCGTGTATCGAGGAATAAATAAATAAATATACGCATTGCGCGGGGAGGGAGACACCTGGATCAAGGGGAATGTGATTCCACACGTTTGAGAAGAATGTGGTCGAGTAATTCTTTGGTTAATCGCTAGCTTAAAGACTGACCTCAAAGTTGACCTAAAGATTGACCTCTAGGTGGACCTAAAGCGTCTGATTCGATTCCTTCCAGGTCTGATCTTCCTCCTCCGTGCAATAGTTGCGTTCGTTCCACATTTATCTATTTATCCGAACGAGATGTCAGTTTGTCTGTCTCTGTGCGAGTGTTTGTGCTCGTTTCTATTGCACGCGGGTGTTGACATCGCTCTCGCGTTCTTGCACGGCTCTGATTGGTTTCACGCGTCGAGGCGACGAGCGTTCACCGACACATCGGCCCTTCATCTCTTCTGCTTCCTCCCTTTCCTCGCTCACGGCCGATTTACTTGTGATTGAAGGAGAACGGCGACGGACCCGTCACCGCGCTTCGGTGGAAATGCACGTTCTGCCATTTGTTGTCCCTCTTGTGCCACACGCGGCTCTCCTCGCTCTGCTGAGTGTGCGCTACGCCTTGTCTGCAACAACGAACCACGTTCGCGCGTGTCACGTATACGAGCAGCCAAAACTAATGGGAAAAGATCGCGTATCCTTTGTTGGAGAGAGAAGAATGGCATCAGGGGGAATGTTGGACGATCTACCTTCTTGTGCACCTTTTCTAACTGTCGCAATGCATATTGCACCGTATGCTATTTCTTAAATATATGGATTGATTTATGATCAAATTTTTATACTATCTTTCGGAATATAAAAATACCCTAGGAAACATTCAATCTATGAAAAATCATATTTTTCGTTAACATTCATTTCCTCTGCCATTTTGTTCAACCCCCAACAAGGAACAAGTTACCAAACCCTTTCCAACCGAGTGAACTTTCTATAATATTTTAGTAGAATATTCGTTTGTCTGTTAAAATTCACCTTCCTCGATGCGAAAAAGTCTAACTTACTTGTCCATGTATTGCGTGAGCCTGACGTACGCGATGCACGCGGCGTCCTCCCCCAGGAGGTGTACGTGAGGATTCAGGATCGTCGTGTTCACGGCCTTGCAGTTCTTCCCCAGGACTGCTTGGAGATTTGAAAAGCGAAACACTTGTTATTCGAGGGTCTGCTCGTCGTCGAAGCTCTCAATGGTCACGGGAAATGAACAAGAATAAACGTAAACACATCGAGAATGTGTTCTAACGACGCTGAGGTCCACGAGCGTTCAATATATGAAAAGAATAATGAGAAAGAAAAATGTTGCTCGAAGTAAATTATTA
>NW_026531344.1:0-1041 GCF_026283585.1 Hylaeus volcanicus | reverse complement strand
GCGAGAGGACACAAGAGAGAAGTAAATAAAAATGCTGCTGGTAATAATAAAGATAATGCACGGGGTAGATGGCGGGGCCAGTAAGAGCCGGGGGAAAAATTGGGAATGTAATAACCGGGTACAGAGGCGACTCGCGAAATGCCCCTTTTACCTTTGCGCTGGGTGGTGGTGTGAAAAGTATAGACAATGTCTACAGTGAAGTTCGGACAAACTCAGGGAATCAATTCTACAACTAATTTCCAACAAAAAGTTGCTCTTAGACATTTAACCAAATACCCTTTATTTAGGAGTATTTTCACTTTTAATTCTTTTTCTGTGTTTTGCACTGTAAGTCAATGAAGTTATGGCTATTTAAAGAGCGTAAAGTCGAAACACACAGAAATAAAATTAAAAGTGAAAATGCTATTAAATAAGAGTGTTTGGAAAAATGTCTAAGAGGAACTTTGTGTTGGGAATTAATTGTAGAATTGATTTCCTGTGTTTGTTCGAACTTCACTGTAGACATTGTCTATACTTTTCACACCACCACCCAGCGCAAAGGTAAAAGGGGCATTTCGCGAGTCGCCTCTGTACCCGGTTATTACATTCCCAATTTTTCCCCCGGCTCTTACTGGCCCCGCCATCTACCCCGTGCATTATCTTTATTATTACCAGCAGCATTTTTATTTACTTCTCTCTTGTGTCCTCTCGCCGCATCAGGTGGCGTAATCGTTACCCTGCCCTCTTTACACACTGTTCACATGTGTTTTCACGGCGTCGCCGTGAAACGGAGAGACGGGAAATTATGTGTTTGCATAAAATAATAAGAAACCTGGGGGCGTGTAACACCTGATGCAGCGAGAGGACACAAGAGAGAAGTAAATAAAAATGCTGCTGGTAATAATAAAGATAATGCACGGGGTAGATGGCGGGGCCAGTAAGAGCCGGGGGAAAAATTGGGAATGTAATAACCGGGTACAGAGGCGACTCGCGAAATGCCCCTTTTACCTTTGCGCTGGGTGGTGGTGTGAAAAGTATAGACAATGTCTACAGTGAAGTTCG
>NW_026531343.1:0-2767 GCF_026283585.1 Hylaeus volcanicus | reverse complement strand
ATTTAAGAAGTTCTACATCATTACCAACAACTAGTAGCAAGGACGCCTACATTAACTTTTGGGATATCAGTGATCCAAGCTGAGACTTTCAGATCATGCCGATATCAGCACTGTACCACTTCCATTATTATATTCAAGATTAAATACTCTAGAAGCTGAAGTGATACCTCTTCGCATCCGTCTGATAGTCTCAGTCCAGATTCGAGGGTAATCTACGTTATTAATGATCGGACATCTCCGCATCTCCTCTATCATCGCACGGTAATGGAATCGATTACCGACCGAGTACTGACCTTTTCACCTTGCTTCAGCTGATTCTCCATGGCGGTGATATCGGAGCGCAGGCGCAGCACCTGCGATTCGACCCGAGCGTTCTCTCTCTGGAGCTCCGTTATCTCTGCCTCCAGTGTGTAGAGATCCTCGCCCTGACCAGTGGCGGTACCGCTACCACTCGTGTTACCCTGACCCGTACCCACCGCACCCCCGTGAGCCGGACCACTGGTGTCCACTCCTGAATATACGACATACAGGGTCCACTTTAACAGGCTGTCCCTCTCTTAACGGCACATACTCCTTCCGATTTCTGACAGCTTCCTTTAAACGAACGCGACTCCTCTATGACATTGTTTCCTACGTTTTAGCAAGGATCACTAATTTATAAAATTGGTCTCGCGTTCGCCGTGGAAACCGCCAGAAGCCAAGGATGCCAGTCCTCGACCCAATCTCGAGCGCAACTCTTTTCTAAGAGCTCCGTCCACTCATACGGAAGCGACTCGATGTTACAGAGAGTTATGTTACTAATACGTTTTCTTAACAGGTGTGCGGGATTCATATTAATATACATAGTATATATAATATATACAATAAAATGTGAAATGTGGCGAGCATGTTAGTAGCGCCAGGAAAGCTTCAGCGATTTGGGCCGGATAGAGAATTTATCAGTCGAGAATCACATCGTCTATCATTTCTCTGTCATAGGTATTTTGTTCTCGCGACGCTAGTTGCTTGCCAGGCACTACGAAATGTCCCAAGTCGCTGCATGAGGATTTTGTCTGAAATGCGGGATCGGTTGTACGGTTTCTTCTGCAAGTGGTTCGTGCTGAAGTGATGGTTAAAATTACTTCTGTGCCGTTAGGGCGTTAATTAGAACCGTTCTTTTCGGCTGTGACACGGTAGATCATCGACAGACGCACGAACCTGACAGGAGTGTGCCGCAGGAACAGAATGATCGGGAGCAATGTCAGTTAAGGGTGTTCGAGGTAGCGTGAGGTGCCATCATACCAGATAGAAGAAAAAAATGGGAGACACCGAGTGTTGGCAAGATCGGCGAGCTGGCCGTTCCTGGGGCAGCTCGGTGTCGAGAATGTTTTCCAAGACTGTCACGGTAGTACGCGACGAGCGATGTCGAATAAATAAAAAGTATATACAAGAAAAAGAATGATTGAAAGGCCAGCACTCGGTGTCTCCCATTTTTTTCTTCTATCTGGTATGATGGCACCTCACGCTACCTCGAACACCCTTAACTGACATTGCTCCCGATCATTCTGTTCCTGCGGCACACTCCTGTCAGGTTCGTGCGTCTGTCGATGATCTACCGTGTCACAGCCGAAAAGAACGGTTCTAATTAACGCCCTAACGGCACAGAAGTAATTTTAACCATCACTTCAGCACGAACCACTTGCAGAAGAAACCGTACAACCGATCCCGCATTTCAGACAAAATCCTCATGCAGCGACTTGGGACATTTCGTAGTGCCTGGCAAGCAACTAGCGTCGCGAGAACAAAATACCTATGACAGAGAAATGATAGACGATGTGATTCTCGACTGATAAATTCTCTATCCGGCCCAAATCGCTGAAGCTTTCCTGGCGCTACTAACATGCTCGCCACATTTCACATTTTATTGTATATATTATATATACTATGTATATTAATATGAATCCCGCACACCTGTTAAGAAAACGTATTAGTAACATAACTCTCTGTAACATCGAGTCGCTTCCGTATGAGTGGACGGAGCTCTTAGAAAAGAGTTGCGCTCGAGATTGGGTCGAGGACTGGCATCCTTGGCTTCTGGCGGTTTCCACGGCGAACGCGAGACCAATTTTATAAATTAGTGATCCTTGCTAAAACGTAGGAAACAATGTCATAGAGGAGTCGCGTTCGTTTAAAGGAAGCTGTCAGAAATCGGAAGGAGTATGTGCCGTTAAGAGAGGGACAGCCTGTTAAAGTGGACCCTGTATGTCGTATATTCAGGAGTGGACACCAGTGGTCCGGCTCACGGGGGTGCGGTGGGTACGGGTCAGGGTAACACGAGTGGTAGCGGTACCGCCACTGGTCAGGGCGAGGATCTCTACACACTGGAGGCAGAGATAACGGAGCTCCAGAGAGAGAACGCTCGGGTCGAATCGCAGGTGCTGCGCCTGCGCTCCGATATCACCGCCATGGAGAATCAGCTGAAGCAAGGTGAAAAGGTCAGTACTCGGTCGGTAATCGATTCCATTACCGTGCGATGATAGAGGAGATGCGGAGATGTCCGATCATTAATAACGTAGATTACCCTCGAATCTGGACTGAGACTATCAGACGGATGCGAAGAGGTATCACTTCAGCTTCTAGAGTATTTAATCTTGAATATAATAATGGAAGTGGTACAGTGCTGATATCGGCATGATCTGAAAGTCTCAGCTTGGATCACTGATATCCCAAAAGTTAATGTAGGCGTCCTTGCTACTAGTTGTTGGTAATGATGTAGAACTTCTTAAAT
>NW_026531342.1:0-1366 GCF_026283585.1 Hylaeus volcanicus | reverse complement strand
GTAGCTTTCAGCTTGCGTAATTAAATTCAAATACAACGCAAAACAAATATGAACACTCTATTATACAATTTTGAACTTGATGTTACGGTTACACAAAGGACATGGACAAATTAATAGTTTTCGTTGCATATAAATGCGAGCAATTTGAAAAGAAAGATGTGAAGCTCGTATGCATACTTCTATCATTTTTCGGTATTCAATTTTCTGTAAAAATTCGCTGGGCCACGTGTGAAGGCACTCGCGCGCCACCTATTGTACTTCTGCGTCGGAATGAAATTTCGAAAAATTTTAAATATGCAAAAGGAATCCTTTTAATGAAATTTTATTGTTACACTGCTTCTACTATTATTCGAAGAATTTTATTCGGTTCCGTGTCCACTCAAACAATACAATTTTATAGTTTCGTGGAAACCGTCACATTTTTTTGCTAAGGTCTGTATAATATGCTAGACGCCGTTTCAAATATATTGTTTGAATTTTCTATCAAACATCACTATGACACTCTCTATCAATCTGTAACTATCCAAAACAATACATTTTCTATTGAATATTTTATCATTTTTACTTCAATTGTCCTTGTATCTATTTTTTAGTTATTAATCTCAGAACAGACGATCACATATTACAATATTCAGCAAAAATTTCTTTTACACCAAAGAGAAAATATATGTATATACTGCTTTAACAGTTTAGTAAATATTTTTTACCGTATTCACGGAGGAAAAATGAAAATTTATTTTCGTTACATAATCTAAAGAGTAACGTGATAGACTAGTATGATTCAAATGGCCAAAAATGGGAAAAAAAGATAACTTTTTGGTGACGATATTTTAAGCTATTTTGAAAGAAGATAAATTTTTGTGGGATTAAACGCAATTCGAATGTAAGAGGAAAAAATGTACGGGAAACGTTTTCTGAAACATCAAATGTCATTTATGTGAGTGCCGGGCAGCGGTACATGACAGTTCGTGTGAAAGATCGAAACCATTAAAAACACTTTCACATGAACTTATTTTTCGTTGAGACTCCTACATATGGGGGCTCGTCCGGGTTGGGGGGTTACAGCGGCAGAGGACCGGCCAGTCACGATGAACAACAATGCCACGCGAAAGACGGTGGAGCGGGCAACAATGAGGCGTTGAGAGAGAACACCGTTCCAGAAAGAGAGAGGGGAGTACACTCGCGAAAGAGAGCGCACTGCCGTTGAGACGCAAAACCCGTGAGAGAAAGAGAGAGGGGAGTACACTCGCGAAAGAGGGCGCGGCGCGCACTGTTGTCGAGACGCGAAACCCGAGAAAACGGACATTCGGCCTAGTTAGGTAGCTTTCAGCTTGCGTAATTAAATTCAAATACAACGCAAAACAAA
>NW_026531341.1:0-15204 GCF_026283585.1 Hylaeus volcanicus | reverse complement strand
TATATTTCAATTTCTAAAATGCTTCAACGTACGTTTGCCATATCAAATTGATAAGTAAACCAAAAATAATTGGTATTTATATTAGAGACACATTATATTTTAAATTCCATAATACTTCGACGCACCTGAATTAGTCATTGTGGATTCGTTAGCTACTCAAAGAAAATAGTTTTAATTTATATAAGAAATAGTTTAAATTTCAATTTCCTCCAAGGTCTAAGTTAGTCCTAGATCAAGATAGAACTCCCTCCTTCCTTTGTGGTTTAGGAATTCGATTGAGGATGCATTTGGGTTACTACGAGGGCACCTGATCACGCTGGTATCCGAAGAGGTCCCCGGAACGAAATCAAAAAATCCACTTAGATTCCTATCATGATCGATGGAAAGGCTACATAGGAAAAGGTTAGATACACCTCGGAAATATCTCGGTGCGCCCGTTGTAGGAAGCAATTTCGCAATTTTTCTTCGTGACTTTGTCATCTTCGCTTTGCTATTCGTCGGAACGAAATACAATTTCCTCGGCGCGCTGGGTAAGAAAGTGTTCCGGGGGTAGAAGAGGGAGAGAGACGGAGAGTGAACCTTTCTCGAGTATGGCACCATAGTCCTTTATCGACGTGTCTTCCAAGAATTTTCAGAATCGCTTTCTCCCCTGGGAAGCTTCCCCTTGGCGTGTCATACGTATCTATCTCCAACTCACTCTTATACATGTATGTACGTGTGTATGTGTAATGTGTATTAGGCTGTCATTTTATAGCAATATTTTCTTTTCTTCAAGTGCCGATTGAAAAACTGAGAGTAGATAATAAAAGACAAATTTTAGTGCAAGATACAAATTTTTATCTCAATTTTGAGTAAATGTAATTAGATGAGAAAAAGATTGATAATTTATTTTCGTAAATCATCTGACGTGTAGAGTAGTAACTGTATTTTAGATTCAAAATTGAAATTTCATGAGTTATTTGCGGAAAAAATGAATTTTACTAAATTTATCCATTTATGAAAACTTTGTATACAAATAATAATAACTATTACAACTTCTATAGTTTTATACATAATGCTTCATGTTGCTAATGTTACTTAACTATTGTGGAAAGTTCAATGTTTTCTGCATATAAAATAATACAGCAAAATAGCAAAACAAATAAATATTTCATTGTATGAACACAATATGTTATTTATTGTTACTAAATTTCTTTTGCATTGTGGATGCACATCCTGTTCGAA
Organism: Hylaeus volcanicus; assembly: GCF_026283585.1. Taxonomy (NCBI): domain Eukaryota; kingdom Metazoa; phylum Arthropoda; class Insecta; order Hymenoptera; family Colletidae; genus Hylaeus; species Hylaeus volcanicus. The sequence continues at coordinate 13,980 of NW_026531341.1, read as the reverse complement.
ATTAGACAATAATAGGAAGTTCACCTATTCTATATCCTATCTCTGAAGTTTATCTGAATGTAGAAATGTATTTTCTTCTTTTATCACTAAAATTTCTTGGATACATAAATGTACAAATTTTAAGTATTGTATATATGAATAATAACTTATAATTTATCTTTTATTTATAGATGTTTGTTTGAAACGTTTGTTTAGATTCTTCTTTATCTCTTCTAATTATTTGATAGTATTTATAGAATCAAAACAATAATGCTCTTATACAATTTGGTTATAATTAAGAAACGTTATCAAACGTGTAAAAGAATGAAACGAAGTCACGGTAAGCTGTGTTATCAAAAACGTTCCAATTCACTCCAGTCTCCCCTAGTTATCAGTCGCTGTGACCCAAGTTTAACTATTTTCATTTCCTAAATTCATTAGAAAATATATAGCGCTTTAAGAATTCATTTAAAACGTGTGAAATGCTCAAAAATTAAATTGTACATAATAAAAAGATTAAAATAAAACCATTTTCAATACCTTGGTTTCGATATAAACTCAGTTACAAATTCTATAATAAAATACAGGTAGAATAGATTGTCACAAATATAGAGTTTTAAAAATTCACCAAATATGTGTAAAATAATGGAAATCGAAATTGCAGATGATTAAAAGCTAAAAATAAAAACAATAAATATAAAAATATTATATAACTAAATTTTAAAGATATTAAATAGATAATTCTAAAATAACTAAAACTAATTTTGTATATATATTCTAATACTAAATGTAGTAGACATTATTTTAATAAATATTATAATAACTGAATATTAAGATAAAGTTTAGTTTATAGATTGTATGGTTTATGGTTTACGGTTTATAGCTTATAGTTTGTAGTCTTTATAGTTTGTAGTCTTTATAGTTTGTAGTCTTTATAGTTTGTAGTCTTTATAGTTTATAGTTTATAGTTTATAGTTTATAGTTTCATTCTCGATACGCTACTTTCGATATAAACCCAATTACAAAATAGCATCGATTTTAGAACGTTGAATTTCAATGTTTTAGTTCTTTTATATGACTTTAAACTTTAAACGATTGCTCCTCGTTGGAAAAGTGGTGTAGAGGAGCCAGGAAGAAATAAAAGTTTGCCAAAGTGAATAGAAGGTCGACCATAGTGTTCGGAAAACCTTTGGGCAAACATAAAACGGTGCTTTTATCATTAGGTAAACAATCGCAGCAATATCGCAGCCGATATCTCGTAAACGACAAACATCTGTGGGATAATAACAGTGAAAGCTTCGGAAAAGCACGTCTCGGGAATCTCTGTCAGCCAGATTTGTTGGAAGGAAAATTCTCACCTCCAGCAATCCCACTTGGTTCGTATATACGGGTGTCTGTAAAAAAGTATCGAAGCATCGAAGCGTGCTTTATATTAAGCGAACGTTCCGGTTTAAGCGTAAGAAATAAATGATTTTTAAAAAATTGTATCTTTATAAGTTTAGGAATAATAAAGGTGAAGTTTTTTCAAAAGGTTTGGAATGTCAAAATTGAAGTCGTTTTAGAAATAAAGAACGATAGAGCTGGTGTGATCTCTGACGTTAAGAATGTTGAAGTTGATGATATTTAGATTCTAAACTTTTTGCAGATAAAGCAGGTATCTTTACCCTTCGAATAAAAATAATTTAAGTTATCTTTATCCTTTGAGTACATTTACTTCGAATATATTTTTTTATCCGGCAGTCATCGAATAAAGATAAAGTTATGTATCTGTATTCGACGAGTAAGAGATAATCATTTTTCATCTTTATTCAATATTTAAAATTTTTATTTAGATAAAGATTTTGCCCATCTCTGATTTAGAAAGACAAGAATATTAAAGTTGGTGTTATTTATAGAAATAGAAATATAGAGATTAGAGTAATTTTTGGACTAAAAAGGAATCATAAAGTTGAAGTCATTATAGAAGTCATTAAAGTTGAAATGGTAACATTGAAGACATTTATAAAGACTAGTATATTAAAGTTGTTATATTTCTGAAAATAGGTATACGGGCATTGAAGTTATTTCTGAAATAAGGAATGATAGAGGTGAAGTTATGTGCACTACCTTGAATTAGCCTGTATTATTTAATATTATTCTACAATTTTCTGCAATATGTTGTATTGTACAGTATTATTCTGTATTCATAGTATTCTTTACTGTAATATGTCGTATTAGGCTGTGTTATTCAATATTATTCTGCATTCTTCTCCACCGTGCTGTATTATCCCTTATTATTCTGTATTTATGCTATCTTATGCTATAATATGTTGTATTCCGTTGTATTATATTCTATGTTTTAGGTTCGAATACTTCTTCATACTCCCTCTGGAAATGCGTTACATTAGTTTTAGAATGGAAGTGGTACCCGCCGCTACTCTAAAAAGTTTAAAGCCGAATCAAGCGACAGGAACAAAGTCTGTCATTCACATTTAGGAACGGCATCCTCGATGGTTTCATTCTATCTACGGGTATTAGAACACGATTGCCTTCGAAGCCGAAAATTGCTTTGAGCTGACCCCGAGGATGTCCCCATTCGTCACCAGACTTCATCCTCCAACCGTCCTCCAAACATCCCCATGGATCAATTGATTCCTACCGCAGTCCTTCTTCTGGTTGAATTCGCATACGCCGTTGTTACAAAAGTACGAGATTCGTAGAGATATTAATAATACACTACGGTGCATAAGTGTAGCACCGCAACAATTTTCGTGTGTTTTGTAGATTTAATTAATAATTTCGAATTTTTAATAGTATCATGTGAAAGAGGCTACAAATATATTATAGCAATGATAAAACGGCGAACATAACATTTATTTAAGACAACTATTAATAATACTATAGATATTTCATGAGTGCACAACTATAGCACCAATGGAATTATAACATAATAACAATATTAAATTATAATGTAATGAATAAATTATAATTTCAATGAATAAAAGGAAGTGATTTAATAATGAGTAGAACTTCCTTTAATATTTCCTATAATATTTTAAATAACGAGGGCATTCAAGGACCAATAAGTGGGTCGGAACAATGTTGTTCTAAATTTAAATACGCACCGATTACTTCGTGTGACGTAGTGCGATCGTTCTCCGCGTATAAATTAATTTTGACAGACAAACGCCACCAACTAACACCATTAAACTTGGAAAAAATGCTCATAATTTATTGTCACGCGAATTATGATATACAAGAATAATTGTGAAAAGTATTTTATACATGTGTACATAACGATTATTCTGTAACATACTAATATATTACTTATTATACTACATTTTATTCAAATTTTTTGTGCATATTTTGCATATTTTTCATGCATATTTTGCATATGCACGTTACATATTTATCGTGCATAAACTTCCGCAGTCTTGTAATGATTAAATTATAATTTCAATGTATAAAAGGGAATGATTTAATAATGTGTAGGACCTCCTTTCTTTTCGATTAATTAAAAAATGCGACTTGGCATACTCCCAACTAGTTTTTTCAAAATTTCATCGTTAATTTCATTCCAGGATTTTAGTACAGCTTCTTTTAACTACGAAATGCTCGAAAATTGTTGGTTGAGTGCATAAACACGCCGTACCATCATACCCCATAAATTTTCCATCGGATTTCGATACGGGGACCATGCTGGCCACTTTAATAAATTTATATTAAGTGTTTGAAACCACATTAGTGTTGCTCGACTTTTGGGTATTCGGGCATTATCTTGTTGATGCGTCCAAGTAATGTGGTTCTTCGAATGAATAAACGGCAACAAATTGTTCTCCAATATTTCAATGTACTCGTAAACTATTAATTCTGGATAAAGGAAACGCTAATTCCAGCTTGCCACTCGAGCAAAACGCAGCCCATATCATTAACGTTCCCCCTCCAAAATTCCGTTTAGAGAAATATTTTGAGTCTTTTCGTAGGTCTCTCCAGTAACAATTGAACCCATCTGGGCCATCGAGATCAAACTTTTTCTCATCGGAAAATGTTACCTAACAAAGAACGTTAAATGGAAGAAAATAATGTCACCTCTTAATTTGTTGATTAACATTAAACTTATATGATCCCAGTTTTTATTCATGTTTTGCGCGGGCGTATTCCATTCTTGCTATTTTGTGGCGTTTAGAAAAAACGGGTGCTGAAATTAGTTTTTGTTTGGAAATGTTTGGATTCCTTCTAAAAACACGTTGAATGGTCCAACGTGACACTTGGAGTCTACATTCCGCTGCAATTTCCCGACAGCTTTTCAAACTATTGCTCCCAATTTTAATAATCTGCTTCTCAGCACGCGGGGATAGTTTCTTCTTAGGTCCTCCTTTCTTAGTTCGCCCATATTTCGACGGATTACGTAAAAAATTTGATATTCTTTAACTTTAAAATTTAATTTCACTTTAGGGGATCGGTCAAGTTTACGTGCAATTTCTTTAATTCCCAGTTCTAGCTTGTTATAAGCTAAAATTTCACCTTGCTCTTTCTCAGTAAGATACTTACCGCGTGGCATTGTATTAATTAATAAATAAAACTCTGAATTAGATGAAAATGTTGTGACAAACACGCTTGAAGTGCGATGAAAATGAAGGTGGTGCTATAGTTTTGCACCGATTTTGTAATGTTTTTCGAATTTATCTCGATATATGCTTAGACTAGTTCAGTATATTTCCTCTGAAATTAATTATTTACATCGATTTTTCATATTATCCAACTAGTTTCTTTGAATTTTTGTTTTCAGTTTAAAAAATCTTAATAATATCAGTGGTTCTACAGTTATGCATCGCAGTGTATATGAAGTGTAGAAATTAATTTTGTGCCTCTATATTCGATCCTTTATATTTATTTTATAATGGCCAAAGTAGCGAAAATCAATGTATTAAAGAAGTACATTAATGTTGTATCTATATATTCATAAATTAGCTGTCGAAATTTTAAGAAATAATTAAGTTTTGATTTTAAAATAATATTGCGTACCAGGAAGTTTCCACGAAACACAGTCGAAAAATGCCAAGGAGCGCGATCGCGTCCCGTCGATTACATGTCAGAAAAAGCTGAAGAGCTGAAGAGCAAAAAAATGTCTATAATGGGTCTAAATCTAACATGGGGATGCGTAATTTGATATGCGGCCCGCGGAGTTATGATGCATTTTGGAAGTGGCCCGCAAACTCATTTGCGTTTGGCAACCCTGGTCTACAGTATTAGCAGTAAAATCCACGTATGCATAAACAGCGGCTTTCAATGCAACCTTCTAATATATACAGTAGTAGTGTATCACGTTAGTAGTGTATAAATTATATCAGTACAATTTCCACAAGCCTTTAAATTTCACGAAAAACGCGAAAAATGCTTACAATTTGTAGCGGTCGTAACTCGGTGGCCAGGGACTCTAGTATACGAAATTTCTGTTCGTACATGATTAACCCATCGCGAACCGGATATTCTAATTCCAGTATACTTCGGTCGATCCTCGGCCGACGTAAGATCGCACAGGGGTTGAGAGGAGGCGTTGGGAAATGAATTCTTTGGTTCACGTGATAAAAACCGGGATGGTATAGAGCATAATTACCCGAGTATAGCGTGACGGGGCGAAACAGACGGAGAAGGGTGGAAAAGGCTCGTCAGAAAAGGAGGCGAGAGGGAGAACGGGGGCTGGATTCAACCATCCCAGCAATCCGCATTCACCTAAAGGAGGATCAGCCGTGGAAAAGCATCTTACACCGAGTCTACGATATCTAATTCCAGGGAGTTCTTTGATATATATGTATATGTGTGCGAGCGCGTGTGTGGCGCGGGTACACGAGCACGTTCTGCTGCAAGAAGAGTCTATACAAAGGGAGAAATAAATATCGCGGTAATCTCGGATCCGCTATGTGGGACACACGGAGATCTTCGACGTTTCTGTCAGCAGCTAGTGAAGAGTTCGTCGAGTTTCTCTCCTAACGTAGGGGCACGTTTCAGACTACACCGTGGAACGTAACTATATCATCAAACATTAGGGTGGTTCTTAAAAGGGTGAGTTTTGAATGTTAATATTTAAAGGGTCGTACATGTTTCGAAGTAACTAAGAAGAAATTATTTAAAAATTTCAGTTATACACATAACCTGAGTCTTGACCTAATGATCGTTGCAATGTATCTATAGAAACTTTAGTAGCTTTCGAATTTTACTTATTGTTAATCTTCTACGATTACTGTAATTATTAAAATACACTTGTAATCTGTTAGAATAATAATAAATAGCAAACATTTATGGCTGGCAAACTTCATATATACATTGGGGTGGTTGTTAAAAGGGTGACTCTCGAATTTTAATATTTAATGGGTCTTAAGTGCTTCGAAATAACTAGAAAGGAATTCCCCTAAAAATTTCATCTCTATGATGTCCATTACAATATATCTATGCACACGAAACCCGAGTCTCAACCTGATGGTCATTGCAATGTGTCTATAGAAACTTTAGTAGCTCTCGAATTTTACTAATTGTTATTCTTCTACGATTACTGTAATTATTAAAATACACTTGTAATCTGTTATTGAACTGAATACTGAAATTCCTTAAAAATTTCATTTGTACGATCTCTATTACAATATACCTATGCATCATCATTCCAATGTATCTGTACGAAATTTAGTAGCCATTAAATGTTACTTATTGTTATTCCTCTATAATTATTGTAATTTTTAAGTACACTTGTGTAATATGATGGAATATTAATATGGAATAGCAATCATTTATGGCTATCAATTTTCAGTTAAACATCAGGGTGGCTCTTAAAAGTGTGGCTTTCGAATTTGAATGCTTCGAGAGTCTTGACACGTTGATCACCACGTCACCCATACATGGGTGGCAGTGCTTTTCACTGAAGAAGTAAACAAATTAATTCTGAAAGGTAAGCACGAAAGGAAATGAATTTGAATGAAATTCATGCATTTTGATGAAGTTACAAAAATAAATACCACGATAAACATTTGATTATGTAGTTTCCAATAGTGTAGATAATATTTAATCCTAGCAGAAATTTTCAAGAATATTTGCCTGGCAGTCATCGTGTTAAATGCTTCTAAATAACTATAACCAAATTCCCTAAAAATTTCAGCTCTCTATTTCAATCCCAAGTACCTCAAAAGAGTCGAATTCTCTCACTCAAAATATCTAGCAAAGGAGACTGTTTGCATTCTGGTTTGTATATTTTGAGAACGAAATAACTGAAAAATTAAGAGATGTTATATTCTTATAGGAAATTGAATGCCCTTCAAAAAAAGATTCTTGTAAAAATCTCGAGAGTCTAACCAGTATAAAGTTATAAGCAGGTGAAGTTGAAATTGTCATTAACCTCGAATTACCTTCAATTATACAGGTCATTGTATTCATTTCGAAATGCTTTATCAGAAAGTGTGTATGAATCTATATTATCCTTTTTAAAAAAAAACAGAGTCTATCTTCATGTCTCCTCTACGCTTCCATCGATAAAAAAAGTTATTAGCACCACGTTATGTGCCCCTCGAAATGAAACACTCTTGTTCGACATTTTCTTTTCTACTGCTAAAACTAAGCGACTTACTCAGGTGGCCTGTTTTATTAAATGCCGCACCCTGTATATAACATCGACTTTAACATTGCTTATTTCAAAAAATCGTCAAATACCATATTTATATTTTTATAAATAACATCACCTTCAATGTTTCTGCCCTCACAAGTGACATCAACTTTATCATTTCTTATTTCAGATATTACTTAAATCTCCATATTTCCAATTTAACAAGTAACAACAACTTTGATATTTTAGCCTTAAAGAATGATATCAACTTTAACATTCTTGACTTCGGAAATAACTTCACCTTTAACATTCCTTATTATTAAAAATGAATTCAACCTTTGTATTTCTACTTTTGTAAATAATAACAAATTCGATATTCTAACTGCCATTAATGACATCAACTTTATTATTCTTAAAATCAGAATATAACTTCAGCTTTATCATTCCTCATTTTTAAATAAGAATTCAACATATGTATTTCTACTTTTGTAGATAATAACAAATTTGATATTTTTTCCTTCATAAATAGCATCAACTTCAACATTGTTAACGTCAGAAATAGCTTCACCTTCATCATTCCTTATTCCATAAATGACACCAACTTTAAGATTCCAATTTCTGGAATTATTTCAACTTTATCATTTCTTATTTCAGATATTACTCCAATCACCATATTTCTATTTTCAAAGATAACGTCAACTTTCATATTATGGCTTTCACAATTGACATGAACTTCAACATTCTTAATTTCAAAAATAGCTTCAATTCTGTCGTTTTTTATTTCAGAAACTACACCAATTTTAGCATTCCAACCTTTTGAAACAACGTCAACTTTATGATTCTTTATTCCAGAAGTTACCAGAACTTTATCATTCCTAAAATCAGAAATAACTTCACCTTTATCATTCCTTATTGTTAGAAATGAATTCGCCCTCTACATTTCTATTTTTGTAGATAATAACAAATTTTATATTCTTTCCTTTATAAATGATATCAACTTCAACATTCTGTGCTTAAGGAATAATATCAACTCTATCATTTCTTATTCTTATTTCAGAAGTGACATTAACTTTGATATTTTGACTATAATGGATGATGTCAACTGCAACATTGTTAACTTCAAAAACTACTTCACTCCTACCGTTTCTAATTTCGTAAATAAATTTAACTATAGCAATCCTTATTACAAAAAATACTTTTTTATAATTTATATAAAAAATGGTTTAAATTTCTATTTCCTTCAAGGTTCAGTTTAAGTTAGTCCTAGATCAAGATAGTTTGCAAGAGACATTATATCTCAATTTCTAAAATGCTTCAACGTAAGTTAGCCATATCAAATTGATAAGTAAACCAAAAATAGTTGGTATTTATATTAGAGACACATTATATTTTAAATTCCACAATACTGCGACGCACCTGAATTAGTCATTGTAGATTCGTCAGCTACTCAAAGAAAATAGTTTGAATTTATATAAGAAATAGTTTAAATGTCAATTTCCTCCAAGGTTCAGTCCGAGTTAGTCCTAGATCAAGATAGATTTCAAGAGACGTTGTATTTCAATTTCTGACATGCTTCAACGTACGTTTGCCATATCAAATTGATAAGTAAACCAAAAATAGTTGGTATTTATATTAGAGACACATTATATTTTAAATTCCATAATACTTCGACGCACCTGAATTAGTCATTGTAGATTCGTCAGCTACTCAAAGAAAATAGTTTGAATTTATATAAGTGTGAGAAAGCAATCCATATGTGTTCAGTTTGATTTGAGCGCCGCGATGTACGTCGTAGACTATCGCGTCTTTTGTTCCTTACTCTACGCACGTCCATATATATATATATATATATATAAGTATTCATATTCTTGTTAATTAAATATACTTATCCAACTTACGTGGTGTTATAATCGTGTCAGGTTATGGGCCCAGAACGCCCCTTTAAGTAATATAAGGAAAAAGTATAAGAAAATTAAAGTGTCGAAGTGTTTTATGCGGAAAAACGTGCACTAACATGGCCGCGTCTAATATGTTCTCGAACATCGAGAAATTAACAGAACACAATTACGATTTGTGGAAGGTGCAAATTAAAAGTATATTGATATATAACGACTTGTGGCAATACGTCGACGGTAGTGAGGTGAAACCCGAAGAAAACCCTCAAGAATGGATAAAAAAGGACGGAAAGGCCCTGGCACTGATAAATTTAAGTGTTACGCATAGCCAGCTCCTTCACATCAAAAAGGCGAATACATCAAAGGAGGCATGGGACAAGTTGAAAATCATTTTTGAATCCCGCGGACCGGTAAGAAAGGCGAAAGGCTCTCTGTAAAGAACTTTTACAAATGGAATCGAAACCAGGTACGACTATTGTTCAATATCTAAACGAATTTTCCGAAAAAGCCGATCAAGTCAAGGAAGCCGGTATCGAAATTTCGGACGAATTATTGTCCATAATGCTGTTGATTTCGCTAGCGAGGGAATTCGAAAACTTTAGCATCGCTATTGAATCGCGAGACGATATACCTACGTTAGACAATCTTACGGCGAAGATAAAGGAAGAAGAGGCTAGACAGAATGAGCGCGATATAAAGTCAGGCGAGAGTGAAAAGAAAAGTGATGCGTTACATGTAAAAGACAATTTTGATAAAAAAAATATTCACTTCAATTGCGGACGATACGGACATAAAAATACAGAATGTAGATTAAAACCAACGGAAAAACGCGAAAATTCGTATCAATTAAGCGAAGCGATGACTGCGATCGCGTATAATACGGAACCGGTTAAAAAGTCGAGCGTATGGTGCCTCGATAGCGGCGCGACGAGGCATATGTGTAACGAAAGAAGCAAATTTGAGATTGTAAATAATGAAGAGCAATATAAAGTTTATACAGCCGCAGATCAATGTGTGGAATCAACCGGTATAGGTACCGTAAATTTAAATGCGAAAATAGGTAGATGCTCGCAAAAATCTATCAAATTAGAGAATACATTGTATGTACCAGGTTTACGGAATAACCTTTTGTCAGTTTCTCGTGCCACAGATCGTGGGTATTCAGTGACGTTCGAAAAAGATCGCGCGACGGTTAGAAATAAAAATAATGTAAAAGTTCTGACAGCTACAAAGCGAGATCAGTTATATATTATAGACGAAAAAAATGAACGGGCAATGCAAACAAACTATGATATTAATGAAAATCTAATAAGATGGCATGAAAGATACGGACATATTAATTTTAACGATCTGAAAAATATGAGAAATGGCAAAATGGTCGATGGTATGAATTATGCAACACAGTCAACTAATTTAAATTGTGAGATTTGCGCTAAGTGTAAAATTCATGTACTACCGTTTAGAAGATCCGAAAATCGTGAGAAAGGGCCACTCGACTTAATTCATTCAGACATTTGCGGACCTATGAGATGCGAATCTCTCGGCGGCGCGAGATATTTTTTAACATTTATTGACGACTATTCGCGATATACTCAAACAGTACCGCTTAGGAACCGATCGGATATACTTCAAGCGTTCAAAGATTTTAAAAGAAAAGCTGAAAGACAAACGGGTCGTAAAATCAAAAAAATCCGCACGGATAATGCGAAAGAATTTATTTCAAAGGAATTTGGAAACTTTCTTAAAGAAGAGGGAATCGTCCATCAATTAAGTATCGAGTATACGCCACAGCAAAACGGCGTGGCGGAACGCGCTAACCGTACGCTAGTGGAAATGGCAAGGTGTCTTATGACACAAGCGAATTTACCCAACTCGCTATGGGCTGAAGCCATTAATACAGCGACATATTTGCGGAATAGGAGTGCAACAAAGGCGCTTGATGGAATAACCCCATACGAAGCATGGACACGACGGAAACCGTTCGTAGGTTTTTTCCGAATTATTGGAAGCAAGGCAATTGCGTTATACAAGGGGCCAAGTAGGGGTAAGTTTCAACCAAAGGGCGATGAGTACATATTAATAGGATACTCAGAAGAATCAAAGGGATACCGTCTATGGCAAAGAGGGACGAGAAAAGTAATCAAAGCCCGAGATGTCAAATTTTTTGAAACTCTTACAGGTCAAGGACAGCAAAATGAGTTGTTTATTTTCCCTGATCCTACTGGCGAAGAACAAGATGATAAGAAGCAGGAATCGCAAGAAGTAGATATTGAAAATGAGGACCCGGACCAACCATCGGATGAAGATGAGATAGATGAAAATCAAGATGAAACACAAAATTGTTTGATGAAACGTGCATCCGGTCGCCCAAGGATTGAGAGAACGGGCCAACGAGGAAGACCCAAAAAATTATATCGGCTACACAACGTTGAAGATTTTGACCCGATATTTGTGTCAGACGTCTTAAGTCGGTCGGACAAAGGTGCATGACTATAGGCAATGGAAATCGAGTATAAAAATTTGCTAAATAACAAAACATGGGAACTTGTACCCAGACCAGCAAATAAAAAAGTCTTGACGAGCAGATGGGTTTTCAAAAGGAAAATTACTCCAGAAGGGGAAATTGAAAAGTACAAGGCCAGACTCGTCGCGCGTGAACACACGCAAAAATTTGGTATTGATTATACTGAAGTATTTGCTCCGGTGGCCAGATATGAAACTATTCGCACCTTACTCGCTGCATCTGTGCAAGAGAAAATGCACGTTCATCAAATGGATGTCGTGGCAGCATATATACAGGGCGAACTAATTGAAGAAGCATATATGGAGCAACCGGAAATGTTTGTTCGTCAAGGACTCGAAGAAAAAGTGTGCAAATTATTAAAACCACTATACGGTCTAAAACAGTCTGGGCGCCAATGGTATAAAAAATTAGACAGCTTCATATTAAGTAGTGGAGGCAGGCGCACAACTGCAGATCCATGCGTATACGTGTTCGGAGCGGAAGAAAACCGTGTAATTCTTATTATTTATGTCGATGACATAATTTTAGCATCTAGAAAAATAGAAAAACTCGAAGCGATTAAGTCTAAGTTAAAATTAACGTTTAAAATGAAAGATCTGGGGCCAGCGAAGAATGTATTAGGGATTGGCATTAAACGCGATGAAGAAACAGGACAAATTCGACTATCCCAGGAGCGATACATTAAAGAGACAATTGAAAGATTCGGTATGCAGGAAGCAAAAAGTGTGTCAACTCCAATCGAATCAAATACGAAAATTACAACGGAGATGTGTCCACAGACACCTAAAGAAATACACGAAATGAAACATAAACCGTACCGGGAATTAATTGGTGCGCTAATTCATCTTGCAAATGCCACACGTCCTGATGAATCGCTTTTGCAGCCGCTACACTAAGTCGATTCTGCGTTAACCCAGGAAAAATGCATTGGATCCTCGCGAAACGTGTACTTCGCCATCTTAAAGCGACATCGAAATATTGTATTACATATGTAAGAAACAACGAAAAATTAAAAGCATATTCGGATTCAGACTGGGCAGGAGACGTCGACGACCGGAGGTTGTGCACGGGAAATCTATTAGTGTTATCGGGCGGTCCAATAAGTCGGAAAAGCGTAAAGCAATCGTCAGTCGCTCTAACTACGATGGAGGCTGAATACGCCGCCCTTCCTGAATTGTCACGAGAAGTTATCTATGTTAAAAGACTGTTAAATCACATGGACTTTAAAGAACTCATAAGTGACCCGATTTATGTTTATTGCGATAATCAAAGCGCTATTGAACTATCAAAAAAATGCAGTTTTCCATAAAAGGAGCAAACATAGTGATATCAGATTTCATTTTACGCGTGAGTTAGTGGAAAACAATGAAATAATCGTACATTATTTAAGCACGGACTCTATGTTAGCCGACATTCTTACCAAGGCGTTAACCAAAGCGAAGCATGAGCGTTGCCTTGAAATGTTGAACCTATGTTCAAAATAATGTTTAATTTTAGTTAATACTCATGTTCACAATAATGTTTAGTTTCAGTTAGTTTAGAGAACTCATATCGATAGAGGGGGTGTGAGAAAGCAATCCATATGTGTTCAGTTTGATTTGAGCGCCGCGATGTACGTCGTAGACTATCGCGTCTTTTGTTCCTTACTCTACGCACGTCCTCGCGACGTTCGTTTAGGTTAGTCCGCATCACGAGCTGTTACCATTAACATGTGCTCTATATATATATATATATATATATATATAGAGAGAGAGAGAGAGAGCACATGTGAATGAATATGTATGTATATGAATGAATATATATATGTATTCATATTCTTGTTAATTAAATATACTTATCCAACTTACGTGGTGTTATAATCCTGTCAATAAGAAATAGATTAAATTTCAATTTTCACCAAGGTTCAGTCCGAGTTAGTCCTAGATCAAGATAGATTTCAAGACGCATTATATTTCAATTTCTAAAATGCTTCAACGTACGTTTGCCATATCAAATTGATAAGTAAACCAAAAATA
>NW_026531340.1:0-1296 GCF_026283585.1 Hylaeus volcanicus | reverse complement strand
CAGTTATAAACACTAGCCTTCGTGCTTGAAATAGCATTACAAAAAATATATATATATATAACGTATATATTCCCTGTATTTCGACTTCTTATTTGCCCTCTCTTAGGGTGTTGACTATAGAAACTAACGATAAAGAAGTCTAATTATATAAACGATAATTACTTGCATCCGCGAACGATACAACAGAACCAAGTTTCGCAGGCTATTGGTTCACGCGAAGCATGCAAGTAGAGATCGCGTTAAATAGGACCAAAGTTGCACATGTCAGAAGCTCGTTACGGCAAAATTCACAGAAACGCTCAAGTTTCATCGCCATTAATATTGAAACCTCATTGTGTCAAACACAATCAGATAAATAATTCAACACGTCATTCTCTATTTAAGTAACGTTCCGTGAACGACATGTGGAACACTGGCACTGCCTGAATAATTACAGAACCCTAACGTACATAGAAGTAGTAAAATATGAGTGAATGGGATAATACTCCTACCATTAATAATTATAGCCACCAGCAGATAAAAAATTTACCAATATAGATATCTCCTGAATGGATTTTCGTCCTTTGGCTACAACGAACAATATCATTATTTAAGATCAGTCCGAAAAGATCAAGAATGCAGCAAGCTGGATATTACTCGAATGGTTTCCTAATCGTTTTCCCATTCGGAACAGTTCGACGATCAACAGCTCGGACGTATCGCCACAGGGTCGGCTACGAGGAAAGAGCAGATAGGTATCCCGAAGGGAGCTTATCGATCCGCAACAGGGAATCGTTCAATATGAACTTGAATTGCGGTAACGTCGACCGAGGGACATGGAAAATCCCACCGTTCCTTACACGATTGGAGCGTGTACCGTGAAGCGGTTCCTCCCGCGGGACAAAACGCCACTACTTTTTCGCTAATTTGACACGAAACGTTGTCTCGGCGTGTATCGAGGAAGGAAAGGTTCCCGATACGAGCAGGATATCGGCGTACCGTGTCCTGGGGATTCTTTGGAAGTATCTCAGCGGGAGAGACAAGTTGTGAAGCTCGCTGGTGAACGTGGATGACGTTTCTGGAGGAACGTGTTAAACAAGGCTGGACGACGAAATGGGGTCAGCATACAGGTTGCAGCGTGATATATAAGATCAACAGGCTGATTTTTTGTGTAGAAATCAGTCGAAAGTGGTGCAACATCAATTTCAGTCTTCGAGAGACAACTGTGAATACAACGGTATAGTTTTCACATTTTTCGTAATGTTACGTGTCAAGTGATATATCGAGCCTTTGGGAAATCCACAACTTTCCAATTCT
>NW_026531339.1:0-3039 GCF_026283585.1 Hylaeus volcanicus | reverse complement strand
GACGTAAAACTCTCAAAACTCTCAAATTCTAATGTCTCTATGTTCATGAGTGAAAAAACCGTACAAAAGTTGTTCGCTTCCGAATATTGTATCGATCACATGTACAGTTGGCTGTCTGAAAACTTGTACCTGGTAAAATCTAAGTACAACAAGTTTATAGAAATAATACAAAATGCTGAAATTAAGGATTATGCAAAGGCAATTGCTGAACATGAAAATTTTCAGCGTCATTCATTGATTAACTCTGAATTGTTAGCATTAGGTTTAGATGTAATGTTGGAATACAGTTATCATTAAAAAAAAAAAATAGCTTGGATATATGTGTCTTTCTTTCTAGCGCATTTCCTCCCATATCATATTCTCATCCGGTGTAATGTTTCCTTCGTACGTTCTCCAATATTCTCATCGCCAACGAATGATATCACCTCTACCGTTTTATTTGATATTTAGTTCTCGAGCAATTGTATCGCGCAAGTAAAAGATTTGCTGCCGGATTGTAATTTGCAAACTTTGCGTTTTTGGATCTTCTGTTCGAGGCCATCATTGCGAGACGTTCCTACTGATGGCTGCGTCAAAGATTGTAATGTAATATTATATGTTGCACGGGGTATGAGTGCGAGGAAGAAAATACTCGGGCGCGAGAGAGAGGGAACCCGCGAGGCCCGCAACGACGCCCCCTCTCCTGCGCGCGAAGAGGACGGTTTCCTGCTCCCTTACAGCGTGCGCGCTTATTTCGTTACATGTGCCATTTGCATGAAGAAACTAAGAACCTAAAACTTACCAAACGTCGAACAATTGATGTTCTTCTTCTTCTTTTTCTTTTTTACCGATCTCTGACAATTACCTATGATAATTACCTCATCTTTTCTAATCTTACGTGTTGCACGGGTAAAAGAGCATGTGTGCAAGGAAGAAAATGCTTGGGCGCGAGAGAGAGAGAGAGAGAGGGACCCCGCGGGGCCCGAAAAGACACCCCCACTCCTGCGCGCGAAGAGGATGGTTTCCCCCACCCTTACGCGCTTATTTCGTTACATGTAAAATTTGCGTTTTTCTTTCTTACCGATCACTGATAATTACCGTCCGGTGGTGTCCCCCCTCTACCTTACCGACCGTAGGTAATAATTAGCGACCCCCCACCACTCGTGCCCCCTCCCCATCGCACTCGCCCCCCCCCCCCCCACTCCCTCCCTCGGAGTCCCATGGCTTAGAACCCGCCTAGCTATACTACTTGCTGGAACCACATCCGCACTCTGGTGGCCAGTGGAATGTCTTCTAAAAGGATTTGCAACTCATTACAAAGAAAATTATTATATCGTTCTCCAGAAAATATGAAGGCTCGAATAATAAATGTTTGCAGACAAATTGCTAGCGAAACTTTAGAACAAGTTTACCTGTCATTTAGGGATAGAATCAGGTGCTGCATAAATGTTTAAGATCGTACTTTTGAATTTAGAAGATAAGAAACATTTTCTGGACGTGCAGTGAAGACGAAAACTTTAAGCCATGGAAATGATCTTGAATGACATTTTAAGGTCAACATAATATAGGTCAATTAATTCGTCTCGAGGTAAGCTATGTGTCTAGCGTGAAGAAACTACATCTCCATTTAAAAAAACAAAGGTGACCTTCAAATCTCGGAGGCGCGTCCACCTAGAAAAAAGCAGTGTACACCATTCAATGTCTCCCTTCAGATAGAGCATGTTTTGTTTAAATATTTTTTTCGAATGATGAATATTTTGCGAGATAATCTCGTGGAAAGATTATAATGAGACACCCTGTATATATTACAAATCAGGGCAACAGCTCCTAAGCGTAGAATCCGGGACTCAGGGTATCATACCCCTAGGCGGTGTCCATGGCAAACACATCAAATTTTGTTATATTGTGTGCAATTATGACATTAATTAAAAATAAAAACAATCATCAGTGAATGTTGGCGAATCAGCGTTCATATCGCGTGCCGATCGCGATGGTAACTCACAGGTGTGCCGTTGCCGATGGCGACAGCACCTCCCGGGCTCTCTTTATCTACGCAGCGCTCTTGCCACGCGGTAGGCGGCATGCCGCATAGGAGACGCCATTGCCTGTTTACGAGTTAAACGATACACACGTGTTCTTAGAAAATTTCAGACGTTTTCACCCGCGCATTTATTACGCTGTCCACTCGCTCAGAACTTTCACGGTCCACGCTATTCGTTGATTCACGTAAATAGTGTTTCATTCTCGATTTTGATAATAAACGTTAGTGAAGTAAATCTAGTGTGTTGTGACCGTACAGAATACAGAACACATAGATCCCAGCAATACCGGCGAACAGTGGTCGAGAGATGGCGCGGAGAAGGACCTTCCTTCCGCGATACAAGAACGCAACGCGCAGGCGCAAATCCCCTCCAACTTAGAATCGACCCAATATATTCAGTGTCGATCCACGGATCGACGCTCTGGATTCTCCTAACGAACAAGCAAGACGCTTTCCGAAGTCTAGAGAACCGAGTCCGCGCCGAGCTTCGCGAATAAAGTAACATAACTATCCTTAAGAGGATCAACTTATAAGCACAGAAGTGCCAGAAACTCATTTACAAAATTTGTAACGTACAGATTACGTTTGTTCTTATTCATTATTAAAACTTCTTTGGTATGGCTACAAAATTCTACGAGCCCATGCTCAAATTATATATTATTTGCATATTAGTAACTGGTTATCCAGCGTAGTGTGCATCTACACAACCCAAAGCTGAGTTCCTCTGCGAAACGATCACTTTCCTTTGGCTCTGTAGAGATACCCAATCAGACGAGGCCAGTGCCGTTGATGTACATAAAGGCTTAAACTCCCTGACATACGTCATACGCACATAACCCAAGTCTGACGAGTCGAAACTCGGACTCTGGATAATCCACGTGCACGTGGCTATACAGAACTCGCAACCGTTATTCAGTGCTGTGCGTGCGTGGATTTTAGTTTCTCGATAGTGCTGTTGAACTCAAGGAACACTCAAAGTGTCAAGTGTCGACATGCCTAAATCAAGAGATGCATCTCCG
>NW_026531338.1:0-2831 GCF_026283585.1 Hylaeus volcanicus | reverse complement strand
GGGATGGGGCCGTTGTTGCCATGGCTTGGGAGGTGGTCGGTTACATTCGTTTACGAGATCCCGCCCACCGCCCTATTAGCTCAGGGAGGTCACCGTGGGGTTTTTAGTGGGTACGCTTGCGGATACCGTCC
Organism: Hylaeus volcanicus; assembly: GCF_026283585.1. Classification (NCBI taxonomy): domain Eukaryota; kingdom Metazoa; phylum Arthropoda; class Insecta; order Hymenoptera; family Colletidae; genus Hylaeus; species Hylaeus volcanicus. Next base: position 2,700 of record NW_026531338.1, on the reverse strand, counting down.
TGTAAGGGCGCCGATCCGCCGGCAAGTCCCACATAATCTCGTCCCAGGGGGAAGCATTTCCCCCACGTAAAAAAAAAAAAGGACCGTCGCATGTCCCGAATAGTGCGGCGGGCCCGCTTCTTCATTACTTCCGCTCTAGTAAATGGGCCCGCCGCACTATTCGGGACATGCGATGGTCCTGCGCTTCAGTCAGCTTGTTGGCTCTCTGCGTGGTAAGGGGAAACCGGTAGGCGTAGCCCTCGAAAATCGGCCGCCGCGTGGAGAAAATTCCGACCTCTGGTCTATAGGAAGCAGAGATGAAATCAGTAAAGCATCATCTGAGAAGAATAATCGGAGAGGTAAAACTTATCTTCGAAGTGATGTCAACCTTGCTTTGTCAAATTGAGGCCTGCCTAAACTCAAGACCACCTTACTCACCGACTTCGAAGAGGAGGAGGTTACTCAATTTGACATGTATATATATTTTTTTAAATACATCAGATCTTGCAGCACTAACACAAGAGTACTTTTTGATTGAACAGCCACCGCGTATCATATCGGAACCCAAACAGATACTTGCTAAAGTATCCTTAATTACGCATTGGCAAGAAGTCACTAACATGCGTTTCCAATCTTGGCACAGGTGGAGCCACAAATAATTACAACACTTGCAGCAACTCTCAAAGTGGCAGCAGCAGAGGAATAATCTGAATGTCGCCGCACTGATACTCCTTACCTGCAGCCACCAGCGAAATGGCCAATGCATCGTATTCAGAATCTTTACTCCTGAAAAGACGGGCAAGTAGGAGTCGCAACGGTGAGACTGGCAACTAATTGATAAGAAGCAGTAATTAAATTTTATCGCAAAACAAGCGTAACTCATCAATGCGGGATAATGGATCTAATACAAACGTAACAGAAATGTTTACATTTTTATTGGGAAGAATATATCAGCATGAAATACGACATACTTGTTTTCAATAGCTGGAAATGGTTAAAATGAAGGCGGTTATCTATTTATGAATGAATATCTTACCAGCATGAATTAAACAAACACGTACAATCGAGAATCCTTCGATAGATGGGTTGAACATAATCAGAAGATTCATATTGAGAACTCTAGAACTTCTCATCATAATAAATAGTAGCATCTTCTGAGTCGATACTGACGTTTTATACCAATCTATACAATACCTACGAATATGATAAAATGATCTATTTTCTACATATTCATTGATGTGTTATAAAAATATATTTTGAAAACCATCATACACGAAGAAGTACAATTGTTGCGAGTGCAGCGATGTAACGATACTTACAAAAATGTAAAAATGTTACTGTGACAGTCCATCACTTGTTGCACCATGTAGTTGATATAAAACATGTATGCAAATACTGTTGTAATTATCACTATGGATAACAGTGTCTCTCCTATCCGATTTACCAAAAATATTGATTGTGATAACTGAAAAATCGTAAGGATCAAGTCAAAAGTCTTTGAATTTTTTAGGCATAAACGAACCAGACTTACACGAAATAACATAACACTTTGACACAGAACACCTAGGATTAGAAGAAGAGAATACGATACCGCAACGGTAGACGTCAAATCGGTGATAAACCTTTAAGAAGAAGTACAGAGAACGTCGCGAATGAAAAACACAGTTTCAAAAGTAAGTTGAGGTTCCGAAATTTCACTAGTGAGAAATTCACAAGATTGTTAATAAATATAATAGTTTTGAGGCTTAGCATGATAGTTATAGCTTTTACTAATGATCTGTCTAACTTCTTCTGGGGCACTATCGTCAAAGATTAATAACAATTAGAGCAAATACTTTTTTTTCTGGAGATACTCACTTTAACGTTCTTCTATGCAGTACCACAGATTTTATCAGCTTGTATTTGTTAACTCTATGGGACTGATATTCATAAACAGTAGAATCAGCAATAGAATCGTGAACTGCCACACGTATACGATAACTGCGAAATAGAAAAGAATTTCAAACTTTTATATTTACTACTACAAAACTTTTACATTTTCCGCTTTTTCGATCAATCAAAAACTTTATTTTCGTGGGATCTTATTAAAGCTTATGTGATGAACAAAAGGAAACAATATATTATTTTTTAGAAGAATACAAACAGTCGAACAATGTTACTGTCTTCTCTAATATTGTGTAATCAACTACCATCGTTATTGTACATATGTAAGACCACATTTATCGGCTCTACTTCCGGAAGGCACCGGTGACAGATCAAGATGGAACTTGATGGGTATTATGATCATAATCTCTTGAGAGGTACCAAAGGACTGCAGATATAAATTTTTAAGGTAATATCAATACCCATGCATAGGTATTAGACCAACACTAATATTTAAAAGGAAGAAAACAGAAATAAGGTTCCGTTAGATTAGGTTATGTTTAAGTTAAGTTGAATTAGGCCAAGGTTAGGCTAAACCAATAGACGCCACCTCTCCCAAAACAATAGACGCTTTTGTATTTCAACAAATTTATAAAACAATATGATGACATGTCCGAAGCAAACGATCACAGTGAATGAGCAGCCTCCCCCAAAGTATCTGTATTTTTTAAACGGGTGAATTCCCGAAGTTAACATTTTATTTCGTGTGCATTTCGACACTTTTCATAACATTCTCGAAATTTCATATCAATTGACCACCGGCGCATTCGAAATAATATCCTATTTGTCCATTACAAA
>NW_026531337.1:3835-5762 GCF_026283585.1 Hylaeus volcanicus | reverse complement strand
GAAGAAAACGTAATCCTCGTAGGCGAACGAGCTGACGAAATTCGGTCCTGTAAACAGAAGAACCAATCCTGTTACGTAGACATAAACCTTTGTCAAAATAATTACATAACAAAATCCTACTTCAGCAAAAGAATAATTTACTATTTGTTGATTTATTCACCTTGCATTTTTTTGCACAAGCTTGAATGAGAATTTGTTGTTTATTCGTTTACAGTGTAGTTGAATTACATTTCACGAATCGACAGCAAAAATTATATTTCTCTTAAGTGACTGGTGTTGTTCAACATCATATTTAATAAAATTATATTAATGGAATGCATATTATAATAATATTATGTTAGAATTTAATTTAATAAGAAAGCTTGTAGAATTTAAAAGAAGACAACATTTTTGTATTTTACAAAAATAAGAAAATTATACATGTGCTTGAATGAATAATGAAAGTAAATAATAATTTTAATTTAACTGCAAATGTATATCGAAGCATATGCAGGGTTTTGTAGAAGAGACTTTAAAATTTTGTTTTTTAATAACGAAGTATGTTTGTTAAAATAATAATCCTGGACACTTAAACAATATCATCCTTCACGTCTAATTGTAATCATGAGTAATCCATTTAAATTACAAAAATTAAATATATTCCATACAATTCCTGTTTTATTAAAATCTTTACTTCTACTTGAAGTATACCTAATCCATTTGCATCATTAACAGATATACAGGGTATCCCAGCCTAAGTGATACGGAGCTCTAATTCCAAAACTATCAACCAAATGCAAAATTTCAAATACGGAAATTGCATGGTAAAATGGGGTTGTTCATGTTTCAACGAGAAAGAATTTTTGTTAACTTTGTTATTTAACAAGATACGATGGTCAAGTTTCGTTTTTCAATCAATTTGCTAATCAATTATTAAATATATTAATCACAGAGAGTGTCCAAAATTTGTTCCACCTTCCCACAAATTTGACCCATTTATTTCAAACGTCTTTATAAAGTCAGTCAATTAACTACCAAGTAATCAATTTTAGTCGCTGGAAGGGATCTTGTGAGGTCGTAAAGTCGGTCGGACATCGATCTTTACAACTTAAGTCGACCGCAATTAGTAATCTGACACCTTTTTAGTCAAGGACAGAGCTAGACTTTTCGTTCAGGGCCGTATGGTATCAGAATTAGGATGTTCATATTTCAATAACTTTTTTCTTCTTATGTATGTTCACACATAATTTTGTTGGCCGACTTATTGAAAATACTGTGGTAGGTAGGAACTTAGTTAACCAATCACCGTCAACAGTTTTCCAATTTGGAAAAAATCGCGTAGCAAACATCAAGTCTTGGGGCCCCGGGGTGTAACGTGGGCATGTATACTTTAGAGCCGCGACACCCCTATTGTCCTACGGATTAGTTACCTGGACCAATAAAGCAATAACTACTGTTTCGGTTTACTGTCACACCCTGCGGCTCACCCTAATTTTTCCTTCCTATCCCTTTTCCATAGTTTTTGCTATCCCGCCATCAGTCCTTCCGCACCCGACTCCTTTTTGACCGCGCACCTATTGTTCTCTACTCCACTTTCTTGACCCTATTTTTCCGTAACGCAATAATTCTAACTTCCATATCCTATTCCTCCGTAAACCTGATATCTCCGCCATCCCTAATCTCAAATTCCATGACCCACTAATTCCTTTCCGCTACCTTTCCCATAATTTACTGACTTTCCCTCTTCCATCCTTTCCAAGAACTCACCACATTCCACAACCCCTAACGACACCACCCACAGGCATCAGACCAATCCCCACCACTAAACCCATAGTATAAAACCGTATGCCCAGGGCGATAACAGTTAGTAGTAAGTCAGAAGAATTGTAAAAGACACAGTCAGAGGCTCTGCCAAAGTATTCGAATAAAAATTACAAAGTTAAATATA
>NW_026531337.1:0-3825 GCF_026283585.1 Hylaeus volcanicus | reverse complement strand
AAGTGAAACGTTTAAAGATACCATTAAGATTGTACATACAGGGTGTCCCAAAAATGTTGGAGGTCTTTGAAAGGGAACAACTTTTTCCTTAGCAAAAATGTTGTCTGAGGCTTCGTTAAGGAGATATTAACAGAAAACCCCAACCAAATGCGTAAACGCATTTCTCCAAAACGGTAATTACTTAATTAGTCCTCTTTTGTTGCAACCCTCTTCAGATATTAGCGTACACTTGCTCAATCAAATAGACATATGTAATATTAAAAAAGCAACAAAGTATCAGACTAATAAGGAGTATAGTTATAGAGTAAAGTTAACCAAAGATCTTTAAATTTACCCTGTTATAATAATGTTTACATTTAGTTTCTGATATTATATTGGTTTATTATGTCCACACTAGTAACAGACCAGGTACGAATAATATGAGAAATTATAACAAAACAGTACATGATTTTTATATGCTAAGAACTTTTTAATAAAAAAACGTCCGACGAGTAAAACCTCTTGGGTGTTACTGAGGAGGAGGGTGCCCTTGACAACATATGTCAAGGTCAAGGAGGTCATCGGAGCTGCTTCCTCTAAACGTAAGGTTTACCAAAAAAAATGCATAATTGTACTATTCAATCAAAACTTGTAATTATTATTTCAATAGAATTTACTTTATTTGTTTATTGCTATGTTGTATTCTTTTTCTTAAATAAATAAATAAATAGGTAATACGAAAAGCAAATGACCGAAAAACTGAAATTCTAGAGCGAGTAAAATTAATTCTCCTTACATGGATTCAACGGTTTCGTGTCAGATGAAAATTTCAAACGAAATTTCTGGGTAAATACGATGGTTTCTATTAAAGCAAGGTGTACGAACCATGAAGTAAAAAGTGGAAAAAGTAAAGAGAGGATCGTCCGATCGAAACAAATCCGTGGGGGACACGGTGCGGCTCGTTCGACCAGAATTCAGTGTTTCGAAGCTGGGCACGTCTATATTCTATCAGATTCTATTTAATCTTAATCAACTGTAGTCTGTTTCTGATATGCTGTCGGCGAATCAGATCGCTTAATAGGGGTGCGGTTAATTCCGGAAATCAGTCGATATGTTCACTTAACTGCGAAGTTTATTTGCTTCTGCTGGAATCCGATTTGGAAGATTCGCGTGCGATCTCTTCCATGAAGTTTGTTCAACTCGTGATCAACGATCCACATCTTTCTCTCTTTGCCCGATTATAAATTTCTTCTGTGATAGACGTAGGAGTTATACAGGGTGTCCCAAAACTCGCGTAGGAGCCGGAAATGGAGCATAGCTGAGACGATTCTGAACAATAATTTCCTTTGGAAAAATGTCGTATGTGGCTTTGTTTTTGAATTATTAACTAAAAACACCGACCAATCACAGGGCCCGATTAGCGCGCGATCAGCCGCGAGAGCATAAGCTCGATTCAGCATTGGCTGGTTGCGCCAGGTCGCTGCGTAGCCAGCTGAGCGTGCGCTAATCGGGCCCTGTGATTGGTCGGTGTTTTTCGTTAATAATTCAAAAATGAAACCCCCACCGACATTTTTGCAAAGGAAATTGTTGTTCAGAATCGTCTCAACTACCCCCCATTTCCGTCTCATACGCGAGTTTTGAGGCACCTTGTATATCTAGTAGATTGGCACCAATGCGACGGGCCTCTAGTCCCTTTCAAGCAATGTTAACGTTATGACGTATTATTATATTTACTAATCACTTATTATTGTATTCACTGATTAATAATAAATACTTATTCTATCAACAATAGAATTGCAGAATTGTACGAACAGTTATTAACCCTTCATATACGGGGTAATCACGATTGAGAAATTTCTATTCGTAGATTATACACACGCCAGCAAATTAAAGGGGCACTTTTCCAAAATGTCGTAAATATGGGAGTTTTCAACCGATTTTCGTGAAACTTCGTCAGGAGTAGTTTTGAGTATGAGTTATGTGTATGAGCATAGTTATGAGTGTCATTAATAAGTTTTCAAATATTAGGTTTAGAGACCTCCTTTGATAAAAACTCTGAGCTCAAAGCAGGCAAAACCTTTATTTAAATAAGTATTTCGAACAACAAAAATAAATAACTCGTGACCAGACACTTATTCATGAAATTTGACAACTGTAAAATATACATAGAATTGTTATGATGTTTGATTCATATGATTCATTAAAGGGATTTATTTATGATCAGAAACAAAAATCTTAAATCTTACATTTTTCTGATGCGTGGTAACGTGTAAAATAGTCATAGATATGCATTGAATGTTCCTTTTTTAAGATTGAAAATCTTTTTATTTTCGAACAGCCGAAATTCATGTCACGTTATATGGTGAAAAATGCTGTGAGGCGATGAAATGGGTGGGTAGTAACAGAATAAAGCACAGCTTGTCATGAGATATTTTTTTATATTTTAATATCTAGTGATTGGAACAATTAAAACTTAATCCGAAATAATTAAAAGTTTATGATACATACAGTATCATTCAGTGTTCAATTAAATATCAATAACAATTACGGTTAGGAATAAATATTCATTCGATACATTAATCGTGAGAAATTTGTCAATATTTTAATATCTGCTGATTGCACCAACAAAATATTCATTTCTGACAATAGTTAAATTAATTATTAACAATACTTATTATTTAAACAATGATAGGGAATATGATTGTGGTGTGGTATTAATGTTTCGTAAATTCTTTTGTGGATGCATCCAACGAGCCTTCGAATCGACATGTCACGACATGTCACGCAGTTGTTGTTCGCCCTTCCCCCTCTCTACTTTGAGAGGCACAAACAATCTACGACGCACGACCGCGCCCAAGCAGGTATGCGAGGGGCGAGAGCTCATTCGTCGTTGATCCTTCGTTCGATATGGATCTCGCGATCGCGCGTCCGCGTCTCACGTCCCTCCTATTTGTAGTTTCCCTTAGTATCTTAGTTTGGTTTGGTTAGTTTTAAGGCATGCGTGTACGAGTGTCTCCTCTGCCAAATAATTATTAATCAACTTGTTTTGTTTGTTCGTAAGTCCATATTGGGCTCTTAACATCGTGCTCCACTTCGGTCACTATTGCTTCATGTGATAAGTGTAGTGATCAACCATGTGATTGGCCGAGATCGGTTGCCGTCCTCTAGTGGGTCTGATTTGAGAGAGGGTCAATCGACGCCTCCGAAGAATCTTCTCTGTACGCGTCAGGCGAAGTCCAGGCTCCCGGCGCAGCGCAGCTCAAAAGAGCCGTCAGACGGATGCAAGTCATGTCCTGGACTCCTCACGTTGTGCAGAGAGTAGAACTCCGTTTCGGTACTCTACGACCGTCAGACATACCTGGTGTCGCCAGGGCAGGACAACCCGACGCGGTGCTACCTACGTCGTACACTGTAAGGTCGGATCCGGGCTCTCGGCAGCAGGTATGCAGGGAGTAGAGTACTGGCGGAGACGTTGATCGTCTTTCTTTCGAATCAGACCCACCAGAGGAAACGGGACTGACTCAGTAAGTCCAGTTACATGGTCGCGTCGTGTCGCGATTTCCATTTAGCTTCCGTTTAGTTGAAATAATTATTTGGCAGAGTCAGACTTGGACTTTGGAAATCAAAGGGACTTTGTTTTCTTTGATTTCCACGGTTTCGTACTTAGTATTAAGCTCGTCAACTCTATGTAGAGTATGCTTCTACGTATGTATACTCTATGTAGAGGGAGATCGAAGGAAGTTTGATTCCTTCTATCTCCGGGTTTCCAGACGCAGCAACCTCCACGTGGTGAGACCTGGTAATCGGTATTATTCGTGACGAACAATCCTTCGTCGCGAATAATAT
>NW_026531336.1:1538-1914 GCF_026283585.1 Hylaeus volcanicus | reverse complement strand
CAAAGAGTCTAGGAGGACTTTAAGTGATTTTAACGAAGATTTGATATGATCAAGGTTAAATTCGTCTTGGGGTTCGGTCTTAAAGAACAAGAAGAAAATGGAATATTTGTCGTTTGGGAAAGCCATAGCATCACCAACATTGGCCTGGTATTGCTGTATCTGCTCCATTGAAAATCCAATTTGGCCTAGTAGGCTCTAAGTGGTTTGAGACGTGTCGCTGCGATTTAAGGAGGTAAAGTGGGCGAAATTATCTCGCCGTACGAAGAGGTGATCCTTCTTGTGAAATATGGCGGGAGAGAAGAGAGGAGATGCCGTTGATCTATTTACGTGGAAGATAGTAAGCAAAATTCGTTTTCCAATATTGATTCTATTTCCA
>NW_026531336.1:0-1528 GCF_026283585.1 Hylaeus volcanicus | reverse complement strand
CGCGCCGCACTGGTGGCACACGGGCGACTCATCGGCCCCCACCTTATGCAGGTACTCACCGAAACAACCATGTCCGGTGAGCACCTGCGTGAGCCTGTACGTGAGCCGTCTGTGCCGGTGCTCCAGCCAAGCATCGAAGCTCGGCAGGACCGCCTCACCGCACGCTACCGGGCGGCACCGATCTCCTGGAGCTGGCGCCGCCACTTTTCGCGGGCAAGCTGCCACCTCTGGCGGCGGAACACTTCGATCGCCCCGTCCTGCGGATCGTCCTCGTTCCGGCGGAGGTCTTGCATACGCCGATACACATCGGCGTGTGCATCCGCCTGGAAATCGAAGGGGACAACCCTCGCCAGGACGGCCGCCGCCTCATGGGAGATCGTGCGATAACTCTACGCGATTCTAATGGCCATATGCCACTGCACACGCCGCAGCAGATGGCGGCCACGACGGCAGGCCACCAGATTGCGCGCCCACACGGGAGACCCGTATAGACCCATCGATCGCACGACTCCCAGGTAGAGGCGGCAGACCTTCTCCTCCGGCCCCCCGAGGTTGGGCAAGAGACGACCCAACAGGGTCGTCACAGCCGGGGTCCGGAGGATCTGGGGCGACCACAGTAGTGGCTCTGACCCACTGTGGATCCGTTCTCTCTATTTGAGGGATATTCCAGGTCTAAAACCCTCTCTTCCCACCTTCTCGTGGTGGACCCTAAGGCGCACATAGTTGTGCGCCGCTAACGGGGAGAGGGGTACGCGGCGGGAAGTAGCTCCTCTGATGTGTGAGGCGATGCCGGCGGGATCTCCGGATCCTGGCAGGGCCTCCCACGCCGGTAAGGCTCACACTGAGTAGGGGTGAAAACCGCTGTACAGGGACGAGGAGAGGTCGTTCCCGGGCGGTGGCCCTCTGGGAGTGCTCCCCTCGTGGGTAGGCTTTGCTTTCGGTCGCCCACGTGGGGGGGGGGAGCTGATGTGCGCCTGCGCTGCCGAGGAGGTAGCGACGCCCGGGATCAGGAGCCAGCCCCTTCGGGACCCCGACCGGGCAGTGCGCGGTGAAGTGCAGGTGTCGGAGCCTGCACCTGCTACGGGCGGCTCCCCCCTGTGCGGAATTCCCGGAGGGAGGGGAAACGTATAGGACGGGCCCCGGGGAACTGGGATAGGTGGTCCTGTCTTTCGTTAGACAGCCCCCCCCCCCCCCAGGGTACACCCGTTCTCGTCCTGCAGCCCGCCCCACCGCGCACGATGCACTGGTAAACCTTAAAACATGGACCATTTAAAAAATATAGGAAGCGTTGTAGCCGAGTCGTCCGGTGAGCGCAGGGGTGGAGAGCCCGGGGTGGTGGATGTTCCTGGACCATCCAGGTCTGGGACATCGGGCGGGGCACGCGAGTGCTTTGTGGTGTTGGAGGGGCTGCCGCGCCCGGAAGCGGTCGCGGAGGAAGGCGCGTCGACGAAGCCCAGCTGTAGGGCGTCGTCGACACGCGGGCTGAGGGCTGCTGGCTCGTCAGCTTCGCGGGCAAGCTCCCGGCTGG
>NW_026531335.1:0-32131 GCF_026283585.1 Hylaeus volcanicus | reverse complement strand
AAAAAAAAGTTAATTTTCTGGCAGTTGGGTGTCAGGTTCACATACCCTAGTAGCACAAAATATTGAATACATATTCATCCAATAAAAGAGATTGAATCTCATTTTAATATTTAAATATACATATGATGTTTATTCTAGATTTAGAAAAAAATATTTTTTTTTTAAGTATACAATGAATATCTATTCAATATTTAGAATGGAATATTTTTTCCCAAATATAAAATACATATTTATTTGATATTCATAACAAAATATTTTCTCACGAATGTAAAATAGATATTCATTTGATTTTCGGAACAAAATATTATTTCCCGAATATAAAATACATATTTATTTAATATTCGCAACAATATATTTTTTCCCGAATATAAAATATATATTCATCTGATATTCAAATTCCCACCGAGGTAAAAAAAATTAAAATAACTTGTTTTAATTGGATCCAATCACATGAAAGAAAGTAATAAAAGTAAAATCTATGAATAAATGAAACACAATATAAAATTGATTTAATTTTTTTTTTAATCTCTTAATTGTCAAGATTTATTCAACATCGCCCGAATATTCCATACGCATCTTCTAAACATAAATTTCACATTATCCGAATATTTTTTAAACGTTTCTTTTAAAATATTTGTGGGAAATGGGAAACATTAATAATGGATTTTTCAGGATATGTAGGTATCAGTTTTTATACTCAATTAGTATCAACTCAAAAAGTAATTTGTATTAAATTTCTCTATTTTTATAAATGAAATCCGGGTGTACAGATGTATAAAAATTATTGGTCACCACTTTCAGGGGTTATTGTACACATCTGGATCGGTGGACATTTGCAAAAAAAAACCGTCCTCAAAATCCATTATGACCTCGAAATTTAAGATCAAAGTGCTTTTTAATTTTAAAAAATTCTACACGAGGAGTAGGTAAAAAGCTTCAAAGGAGCCACATGCCGGAGACGAACCGTTGTTGCGTAAAAAATTGTTAAAGTTTTCCAAATTCTCGATAGCGCAAAGCAACTCACGAGGCGCCGCAGCGGCGCCAAGTGTCCCCCGACCTAGCTCCTATTTGTATATGCACGCGCGATGGTGAAGTGTGACCGTACTACACAAACGTAATACGCAGCGCGGAACAGAATACTACTACTTCCTACGCTGAGCATTCAGAATCACTCAAGGAAGAAATATACAGTATATGTTGTTGAGAGGAAACTATACTGTATGGCAATAACGAGCAGCTCCATCTAGTTTTCCTCCGCTGCCACATATCTAATGGTAATACCATTTCTATACAGAGAGTAGCTGCTGTAATACCGACCTGCCGAATCGGAAAGGTCACATGCCGTTTCTACCCCCTTAATGAGGATTGGAGGGAGCGCGCCGACCACACCGAGCTGACTGACCCGTCAGAGTCAGCGGCGTCGTCGGACGCGCCCGCGGCTGCCAGGAGGCGGCCGGAGCGGAGTTCCCGTCCCTCCACCCTCTCTAGCCGGACGACAGGCTTCGCAAAGAACACCTCCTCGCGCACTCTGACGCCGGCAGACCCCACAGTGGAGGAAGTCCCCGCCACAGACGTCTCTTCACTAGGCGTATTGCTGAACCCGGGGGCCTGGTGGTCCACCCCGGGGTTCTCTTAGGCGTAAGATAACGACGCGGGGGAGCCTGGTCGTCTACTCTTCACCGCGCCGGTACTGAGGGATCCGACGCCCTTTACACTGTAAACGTTTGATCCGTGGTTTTCCATTATTTATAAACGGGTGCCCCATTGCAAGTGGGCACCGTACCCGGAACTCCTTCTCACTTGCCGCGTGGTCAACAAGAAATCCGTCCCGTTGCCAGCTCACCGCGTTTGCTCTCCGCATCCTGAAACGGAGACCCAGGAGCCCCACGAGGAGGTGCTGTGAGTGATCTTGACCGGACGCAGCCCGCCAACTTCGCCGAAGTTCCCCGCCCAGGAAGACGCCAAAGCGCCTCCCTGGTATAAGGGAACATCAGCTAGATCGTGGTTTTTGACCCGACCTGGAGGTTTGTGGAAGAGGCATGGTGACCTCGACCAACTGCCCCAGTGCCAGGAAAGCGTGCGTCCAGCCTCATACAACCTCTCGCCCTCCTCTAGCCCAACGATCAGTATAGAGAAAGACCAAGGAGGCGGGAGGCGGGAGGCGGGAGGACAGGAGGGCCCCCCTAGTTGCGCGTATCACGCTGCTCAGGTAGGGGGTAGGCTATGCATTCCCAATCCCCTCCCCCCCTCCCGTCACTCATCGATCCCTAGTGGGGGTTCGGCGGCCTCCGCGTCGTCGTAACCTCGCGGAGACCATCCTTCTTCTTCCTGCGGAGAGGGGGTCGCCCTCCCTCTCCGCGGCGTCCTTCTGCGATATTATACATTCGCAGAAGGAGACCACGGCCCTGTATGGACTCCCGCCACCGGCCAAGTGGTCGACCAAGGCTGGCAGTGAGAGGTCCGCTCCTACTATGCTTATTAGGACACAACGAGGCGCCGGCCATGCCAGACATTCCTCCAGCGTATGCCTCGTCGTGTCCAAAGCCTCCTCGCAATGGTGGCACCCGGCCGCGGCTTCTCTCCCTATGAAATGCAGGTACTGACCGAAACACACCTTTCCGGTCAGCACCTGCGTCACCCGGTAGGCGAACCTTGGCCGCTTCTTGCACCATACCTCGAGTATGGGCAAGAAGGGCCGGACTATCGGACGGTCCGTATTGCCGGACTGAATCTCAATCCGCCATTGGGCTATTGTCCGTTGCCGGACCCGGAGCCTCAGCACCTCGGTCCTCTCCTGCAGGGACGCCATTTCCTCCCCGCCGGCGGCGCGGCTGGACCAATACAGTCCAGTCAGCTCCGGCGCCAGCACGTCCAGGGGGGAATCCCCGCAAGGAAAGTAGCCGCCTCCGCGGAGACGGTGCGATATCCCCGTATGGCTCGCAAGGCCAGTTGTTTTTTCACGCAAAGCGCAAGCCCTTGGCTAGCCGCAAGGGCGGTGAACCATACGGGTGCTCCATATAGGCGCTTGCTATGCCCCACCCCCGCGTAGAGGCGGCGGATCCCATCATCGGGCCCCCCAATATTGGGCAATAACGTCGATAACGAGGCTGTCGAAGTGCTCTTCGAAGTGCCAGCGGCTGTCGAGCGTCATCGATTACCTGACTTTGACCGAGGCATCAATCACCTGCATTCGGAGTTGCGGCGGCTGTTGTCTCGGAGGCAATGCATGCAGCCACATTGCCTCCGTTTTGTCGGCAGCCACTTTAAGTCCCAGTCTCCGGATCCGAACCACCACCGAGACCACCAGCGTTGCTGCCCGGGCGACGGTTCCTCTCCACCACTCCCCCTCTACAAGCACCAGCGTGTCATCAGCGTAGGAAGGGAACCCGCAGCACGTCGTCATATGCGATGTCCCGCAGTAGCGATCCTAAAACCGATCCCTGCGGGACACCGCGGTGCACTGCTTCCCTCCGCATCACGTTGTTTCGGCCGGGGTACACTATCTCCCTGTCCCGGAGATAGTCCCTTATGATCTCTCGGAGGTAGAGAGGCACGCGATTATGCGTTAGTGCCCCCATTACCTCTTTCCAGGGCAGGGAGTTGAACGCGTTGCTAATATTAAGCAATATCGCGATCAACACCCTGCCCTCAGCGACAGCCTGGGCCCGGAGGGAGGCGACCCGATTGATAGCGTCGATCGTCGACCTTCCCCTCCGAAACCCGTACTGGCCATCGCTTAGATCGGGACCAACCCGGGACAGGTGCTCGACGAGGCGGTCTGCAATGATCTTTTCGAAGATCTTTGCCGCCTCATCGAGCAAACACACCGGCCGGTAAGCAGAGGGAAGCTCTGCAGGCTTGCCTGGCTTGGGGAGGAGCACCAGTCTGGCGGCTTTCCACACCCTGGGGAAGGTTCCCCGGCTCAGGCATGTTGTCAACACCTGCCTGAGAGCCGGGGCGAGGACGTCCAGCGCCTTGGCCAAGACTAGTCCGGAGATCCCGTCTGGGCCGGGTGCTTTGCAGCCCCGGTCCTTGATCCTCCAGACTGTCTGAGAAAGCTCCTGACTAAAGACCTAGAGTTCCTCCGTCCAATATTGGGACGGTTCAAACGGTCATCCCCCTCCCTTTCGTGATCTGGGGGAAGAGGGTAGTAATGACCCGCCCTAGGAAGTCGGGCTCCAGTCGTTCTGTCAAAGGGGGCGCCCATTGCCGCATCCTACCCATGACGGCTTTATAAGGGCGCCCCCATGGGTCCCTTTGCAGGGTACCCAGGAGCTCCTGCCAGGCTTTGGCCTTGGCGGCAGCGATCATTCGCTGCAAGACCACATGGGCCTCCCTGTATGCGCTGTTCAGGGAGGCCACCCTTGCTTCAGCTTCGCCGTCATTACGACGCCGTCGCCAAACGCGGATGCACTGGCGTCGGGCTCTGACGCATGTACGACGTGCATCCGCGATCTCGCCTGACCACCAGTACACTTGCCTCTTTGGGGGGTGATCCTTTATACAGGGCATCGACGCGTCGCAGACACGTCTCGTGATGCCCCGGAACCACGCCACCCCCTCTACCGCGCTGCGCGTGGAAATCGTTTCCGGCCACGCGCAAGCAAGGGCAGCGGCTCTCAGGACGTCCTCATCTAGTCGCCCCAGCGCCCACTTCGTGGTCGCCGGGTGGCAGTGTAGTGGCAGGGTGGCCTCCACGTCCATATAAATATGGAGGTGGTCGGACAGACTCTATATCCTCAACCACCCGCCAAGCGGACACTCGACGCACGGCAGACGGGGATGCCCACGTAAGATCTATTGCAGACACTCCATTCCACCGCAGGCACGTGGGTACGGACCCTCTAAGGGTGGTCCTAGGGTTTTCCCAGCTGGTGGACTTCGCGTTGAAGTCCCCCAGGACCAGTACCGGACCGTTCATGAATGGGGCGACGAGAACCCCAAGCCGCTCCAGGTACTCCACAAACTCTGCGAGGGTTCGGTTGGGCGAAAAGTTGCAGCCAACGACCAGAAACCTTCCCCACTTGCTCGTGCTCTTCTGAGCAGGGGTCGGGGTCACGGGCGCTGCCGAAGCGGTCCCGGCTGCTCTCTTCGCCCGCCTCCCCACCACCAGCGACCAGGCAGCCCCATCGGGGTTGTCTTGTGCCGTCGCAGGATTAGTCGGGGGAGGAGCCAACGACTGTTGGGGAAGGGTGGATGGTAGGGCGGCTTGCGCCCCCCTCTTCCACCCCGCCGGCTTAATAATGACGGGGAATAATGGAGGAAGCTACGGCACCAACCGCAGCCGCAGGGGTCGTCCGCCTCCTCACCGCTCCGTCATATCCACTCTCCAGATGCCCTGCGGGGCGAGGCTGGGGACCCTGAAAGCCCAGGCGGAGCTCGCTCCTGATTGACGCAAATTTCGCGCCAGGAGGACCCCATCGTCCTTTCCCGTTTTGGCCGCCGGAGACGGCGAATGGGCGCCGACACGACCTCCCCGAGCGGGGGGAGGCGATGGCCCGGCTGAGAGGGCATCAAGCCGCCGCTTGAGGGCCATCATTTCCCCTCGTATTGCGTCAAGGGTCTCCCGGAGACCCTCGACATCCCGCCGGAGAGACGCGTTCTCCCCCCTGAGGGCTCGGTTCTCCGCCAGCACCCTGTCCCACAGGGCGGCAGGCGGACCGTCGATGTCCACAGGGGGCGAGGTATCTTTACCTCGGGCTCGTTTGGCCGACGCCCGAATCACCGGGGGCGACGCGGGCAGGTGCATACCAACCCGGCGCTTGACCCCGGCGCAAGATGCCGAGGACATGGGCATAACGGAGACGCCATCGTCCTCGGCGTCGCCCAGCCGAGAGCCTGCCCGCGGACAGACCGGAGCAAGGCCGGCGAATGGCCGACCAGCCCTAGAGCCTGCCCGCGAAGCTGACGAGCCAGCAGCCCTCAGCCCGCGTGTCGACGACGCCCTAGACCAGGGCTTCGTTCACGCACCTTCCTCCGCGACCGCTTCCGGGCGCGGCAACCCCTGCACTCACCGGACGACCCGGCTACAACGCGTCTTATATTTTTTAAATGGTCCATGTTTTAAGGTTTACCAGCGCATCGTGCGCGGTGGGGCGGGCCGCAGGTCGAGAACGGGTGTACCCTCGGGGGGCCTGCCTAACGAAAGACAGGACTCCCTACCCCAGTTCTCCGGGGCCCGTCCTATACGTCCCCCCCCCCCCCCAGGAATTCCGCACAGGGGAGACCCGCCCGTAGCAGGTGCAGGTTCCGACACCTGCACCTCACCGCGCACTACCCGATCGGGGTCCCGAAGGGGCTGGCTCCTGATCCCGGGCATCGCTACCTCTTCGGCAGCGCAGGCGCACATCAGCCCCCCCCCCCCACGTGGGCGACCGAAAGCAAAGCCTCCCACGAGGGGAGCACTCCCAGTGGGCCACCGCCCGGGAATGACCTCTCCTCGTCCCTGTACAGCGGTTTTCATCTCTACTCAGTGTGAGCTTTATCCGCTTGGGAGGCCCTGCCAGGATCCGGAGATCCTGCCGGCATCGCCTCACACATCACAGGAGCTACTTTCCGCCGCGTACCCCTCTCCCCGTTAGCGGCGCACAACTATGTGCGCCCTCAGGGTCCACCACGAGAAGGTGGGGAAAGAGGGTTTTAGACCTGGGATATCCCTCAAATAGAGAGAACAGGTCCACAGTGGGTCAGAGCCACCACTGTGGACGGCCCAGATCCTCCGGACCCCTCCAGGTCCTGCGTCCTGCGGGAGCAATTGAGGTTGGAGAACATCACTGGGTGCCTGAAAATGACACAACGCCCAGGCTCTCCCCCGTGGGGAGGGATGGGGGCGGAGTTGCCGTAGTGTCCACCTCCATCCCCTCAATCGGGACCACGGTGGCCGGCGATGCCGCTCTCGTAGCTCCTAATGCTTTGATTGGGGTCCCCTTTTCCCTCGCCTTCTTCTTTTCCTTCCTCGGGGAAATGCCCCGAGGGCCTGCCCAGCTCCTCGCATATGCTGCAGTGGGGGCTTGGCGGGCAGGCGCTCGCACGGTGACCCTCTTGCCCGCATTTGAAACACTGGCTGTTTCGGTCCTTGGCCGCAGTGCACCGCTGCCCCACGTGCCCCACCGCGGGGCACCGGAAACACTGCAAAGGCCTCGCTGCCAGCGCTTTCACCCGGGCAGTGGACCACCTCACCGGTATTTTCCCGGCCTCTGCCAGGGTCTTTGCAGCAGTGGCAGGGCACTGGACCCACGCCGTGCCCAGGCCAGCCGTTTGGGGTTTTATTTCCCCTGTTTTAACGGCCTCCTGGGCGCACCCGGTGCGGGTTGCTACAGCTCTCTTTATCTCCTCTGAGGTGACGGAGTCGTCCAGGCCCCTTATACGGATATCTGCAGTCTTTATGGGCCTGTCGATCTTAACCCCGGTTTCCTTAAGGACCCCTGTCATCGCGGCAGCTAGTTTGTCTGCCTTTTCCGCCCCATCTGCACCGGGGATCTCTAAAACTAGAGCCCCGGTAATTCCCCTTCTGGGGCGGATCTCTGCAATGTCGTGGCCCTTTAGACGTATTTCCGCCAGTGCCCTCCCCATTGCCGTTTTTTTTTTTTACGTGCAGGAAATCTGCTAGCCAGACACCCGTCTGATGCCCGGGAGAGCAATCAGGTGGGTAGTGCGGGTTTCGGCCCGCTAAAACCTCCACGGCGACCTTCGGGCGTGTCGAGGGAAGCCAACACTCGGCGTGTAGGGGGAAGCCACAGGTAATTCTTACGGATTCCTTCTATGGCTCCCCCTAGCTTTGGCCGGCCATCTGTGCTGTTTTTCTTGACGGCTGGCCGCGTCCTGAGGGAGGGTGGCAACATATACTGTCCCCCCTAAACCTCCTCAACAGCAGTGCAGGGAAGCCGCGCCCCGCATCACTACATCTCGGCGGCCGCATGAAAGTGAACCCAGGGCCCCCGCTCCAGGTTCCGCGGCCGCCAGGGGGGACAGCTTTTAACTTGATGCCTCCGTGTCACTCCACCTTACATCCTCGGTGGGAAGATGGCAGCGGGGGTCATTCTAGCCGTCCCCACCGCCAGCCACTATCCTTATCCAGGGCGCCACCGCCCCCGGACCCGTCTGCGGCTTCCTTCTGCGAGATAACCTCTTCGCAAATGGAGACCGCCGCCCTCCAGTTCTTCTCGCTCACCAGCATAGCCCCAACTACTGCTGGGTGCGAGAGATCATACCCGATTTGGGCCCTTAGGACTCGGCGCAGCGCTGAAAAGGCGGGGCATTCCTTCAGTGTATGCTGCGCCGAGTGCTCCTCCTCGTGGTAGTGGTGACAGGCTGCCGTGGCTTCCCGTCCTATGCGACACAGGTAGACGCCGAAACAACCATGCCCGGTGAATACCTGTGTCGCTCGGTAGGTGAGCCTACCAAAGCCCCTCTCCCGCCATCTTTTGAAGTACTGCAGGAGAGCCCTGGGAACGCGTTCGCTGGCATGGGAGCTTAGCTCCAAACGGCACTTTGCGAGCGCGAGCCGCCAGGCCTGGCGTTCGAACACCTCGACCGTCTCTGGCTCCGGCGGGTTCCCCCGAACCAGGCGGGTAGCCCGCACGCGCGCATAGACTGACGCGCGTGGAGCCGCTTGAAGTTCAAAGAGAATTTTCCCCGCCAGAGCCTGCGCCGCCATATAGGATATGGTGCGGTATCCGCGGATGACCCTGATGGCCACCCACCTCTCAAGCCGGCGCAGTAATTGCTTTATGCGCCGCCTTGCCATCGCGTCCGGGGCCCAGACAGGGGCTCCATACAGCAGCATGGACCGCACCACTCCCATGTATAGGCGGCGCACCTGATCCCCAGGCCCACCGATGTTGGGCAGGAGGCGGCCAAGCGTGGACGCCGTCCTTTCCACCCGGGGGACCAGGCGATCGAAGTGTGCCTCGAAACCCCAGTGGCTGTCGAGGACGTCTCCCAGATATTTCATCCGGTTCCCGACCTCGACGCAGGCACCACCCACTGGGACCCACGACCTTGCGAGCGGCCGACACCGAGGGCCACCGTGAAACCAGATGGCCTCGGTCTTCTCGGGGGCCACTCGCAACCCAAGTCCGCGAATCCTAGCGACGACAGCCGCCACTGCCACCTCTGCTAGGCGGATAGTCCTCTCGAACGTGCTCCCGACGGCGACTGGCGCCGTCAGGGAGCGGTGCCCGCAGCACCGTGTCGTAACCGAGGTCCCACAACAATGGGCCCAAAACTGAGCCCTGTGGGACCCCACGGTCCTCCTCCCTCCGCTCAACTTCGTACCGGCCTGGATACTCTATCCACCTGTCGCGGAGATAGGCCCCAATTACCTGCCTCAGATAGGGAGGCACTTGGTGGTATATGAGTGCCTTATTCCTGGCCAGGGCAGGGTGTTAAATGCATTAACGATATCCAAGGATATCGCTATGCACTCCCCACCCCGGGTGACTGCATTCTCCGAGAGGGACCGGACACACTTGATAGCGTCGACGGTCGATCGGCCCTCTCGGAAGCCGTATTGGCAGTCAGCCAGACCGGGACCAACGCGCGACAGGTGCCTGGAGAGGCGGGAAGCTATGATGCGCTCTAGCATCTTTCCCACCTCGTCCAGGAGACATATCGGCCGGTACGCGGAGGGAGACTCCGCGGGCCTTCCGTCCTTTCTCAAGAGGACCATCCGCCCACTCTTCCATAGTCGGGGGAACTCCCCCGACTCCAAGCAGGAGGTAAGCAACCTCCTCACTCTGCCGAAGAGGACGCCCATGGTCAAAGTCCAGGGTCAGCCGGGTATCCCATCAGGCCCAGGGGCGGTGGTCTTGCCCCGGAGCCAACGGATAACCGCGGCCACGTCCCCATCCGTAACCCCACACCGGAAAGCCGCTCAATATCGCGGCCCTCTGTCCCGAGCACTGGTCGGGCCGCCTCCCCACCAGAGGGGAAAAGCGTGGCCACGACCCGCCCGAGAAATTGGGGGTCTAGGCTCTCTGTGAGCGGGGGCGCCCACGGCCGAAGCCGTCCCATCACCAGTTTGTATGGGCGCCCCCAAGAATCTCTTTCCAGAGAGCCGAGGAGATTACTCCACGCCTGGGTCTTGGCCCTTTTGATGGCCAGCTGCAGGGCCGCTACCTTCTCACGCTAGGCCCTGTAGAGCTGGGCAAGTAGAGTGCAGGCGTCGCGCGCGGATGCACTCAGTGCGAATATCCACAATCTCTCGCGACCAATAGTACACCACCTTCCTCGGGTGGACCCTGGCCCGGGGCATAGCGGCGTCGCATATCGCCTTCATTGCGCTCCGGAGCCGTTGGGCTTCCACCTGCCCGTCGACAGGCCCGGCCGTCTGGCCAGGCCACGACGTGGGCTGCCGCCATTAGGGCGTCCTCATCCATCTCCTTCAGTGGCCATCGCGGTGGTGGCCTTGCCGCCACTGGGCGCCGTCGTGGTTGTGCATTTCTGCCGGCGGAGAGGCCGAGGACCACGTATCTGTGGTCAGATAACGATTCGGCCTCTACCGCCACTCTCTAACCCGAGATACGGCGCGCGGCTGCGGGGGTAGCCCACGAGAGGTCCACTATGGTCCCCCCATTCCACCGCACGTACATATCGACGGAGCCCGTGTTTAACAGACAGAGTTCCAGTCCGGCCGCCCATTCGAGCACTTCTCGGCCCCTTGCGTCTGTCTCGGGGGAACCCCAAGCCTGAGACTTGGAGTTGAAATCCCCCAGGACGAGTACCGGAAGGCAGCGGGAGATGCATCTCCCAACCCCGTCCAGGTACCTTTCAAAGACCGCATGAGGCCAGCTCGGCGGCACGTAGATAGCCACCACCGCGAGGTCCCCCCAACTCACTGCCAGGAATCCCCGACCGCATTCTATAATAGAAAGCGGTGGGGACCCTGGCCTTACAACGGTGGCGGAGCCCAGCTGGTCCCCCACCCAGTTTGGGTGATTGGGAACCCTATATGGCTCCGCCGCTACAGCCAGCCCGGCCTCCCACTCGACCAGGGTCTGCATCAACAGATCCTGAGCCCTAGCCGAGTGGTTGAGGTTAACTTGTATAATGGGCCCCGAGGGACTCATTATAAAAGCTTACTGGGCGATCTACATGGCCGCCGTATGATCGCCAACCACTGGAGCCACCCCAGATCCCTTCGGGACCGACTGCTTCCCCTTAGGGGCACGGCTGGCGTCGTCCTCCTTAACAGCAACGTAACGTGTATAATTGTTGGAAAGATAAGCACATCGAATATTACCATCGCATTCAAATATCACGGTTACAGATATCGTTGGAAGAAGGACATGTAAATATCGCGCATTTAGGTTAAACATTTATTTTGCTATTTCTTCTTCATGTACGCTCTGAACACCGAACCCGTAACTCGAAACAGCAGCGTGGTTCGTCCGCGCGCACGTTGTCGCTAGGACGAATCGAGCGGCTTGGTGGGCGCGAGACGCGAGAAGAGGTACAACTCGTAAACACCAAATTCTCGCGTGTACCGAGTCGCGAAATTTCGAAGACTTTTTCTATGAACTGGCGACGATCACGTGGTTCTAAGATTCTTTGTCTCATAAGCTTCTAGAACGTTCCACCGAGTTTACGTGGTCGAGCAAGGCACGAGCCTTCTTCACTTCTTCTCGTACAGGCGCGATGAGCGCGAGAGTAGTCCGAGCGAACCATTTAAGAGTTAGAGTGCGTTACCCAGTAGTATTTTAATACGAAGTAAGCGGTAGGCAAAACTCGGGTCGTTCGTTAAACAGTTTTAGACTAAATTCATTTATTTCATTTCCACTTCTTCTCGTACAGTCGCACGGAGCCCGAGTTTAGTCCGAGTAACCCAACATTGAGTCAGAGTGTCAGAGTGTCTCTCGTTAAAATATTTTAACTTTAGCCTTTTATTTTATTTATTTGTATTCTTCAGTTTATTTTTCTTATATTAGAGTTTATTATTATTATTAAAATTAAAGATCGTTTTCAATATCGTTTCCGCGTACGTGTGTGCTTATCTTTTCAACAGGTAATCCGAGCGATTCCAGCGCATAGTAAAGGCGAGCGAAAACGTTAGATTTACATTAGAAAGATTTAGTGGTGAGTTGTTCATCTTCAATCCAATATTTAAACCATATATGAATTTATCTTGTTGTGACCACTCGGAATATCAAAATATTGATTTCCGGGAGCTTCCCTAATTGGTATTCTCGTGTGGTATTTCTATTTCGTGTACAATGTTATTCCGACAATTTTATTGTGTTTCCATACTATATGAAACTACTGTTTCTGATTTCTGGAATATCAATAAATGATATAATTCATTTCCGGGGTAACCGTAGTTGATATCCTAGAAACAAATACATGCATCTATTCTTACTGTCTTCTTTATACAATATGTATTTATATTTCTTACGATCTACATGTTCATTTTCTATATGAATCTATAAGGAAAGAAAGTGTGTATTAAATCTTGTCGACCGAACGTATATTTGAGCCACTAATTACATAACTCATCATTATAAAATCAAAATCACGAAATTAGCAATTGAATAAATATTACAGTGGCGTGCTAACAGTAAAACATTCTTATAGTTAAATTAACCGCTCGCATCCATTTCAAATCCTAAATCCTTAAATAGGGACATAGAAATTCACATACGAGTCAGGGCCCGTACGGGACTGAAGCGACAAAGATCTAACCTTGCCGATAGGCAAGTAAAATATATATAAAATTATAAAATTATTTAAACTGTGACGCAGGAATCTGTATCCCACGTCACAGCTGAATTGGTGTCAGAAGTGGGATATTTGTCGCTGATACTCTGTGTGAATCTCTTGTTCTCGTTGCATTATATTATAATTGTTTTTGAAATAAAATAATACACTCTTTCATTCTTTAATATTTTATTGCATATATATATTGTATATTGTATATATTGTATATTTTCTTGTATGATTAATTTCTCAAAAGGAAATACTGGGTCATTGATATTTCGCTAACCGACTTTTCTCACATCGATTTATAATATGTTTTTGTAATATTTCTTTAATTCTTCGTAACATTTCTTTATTCTATAGTATAATTGATATTTGACGATATTTTGTTGATGAATACAAATTTTCTAAATACTCTGAATATGCAAATGTTCTATTAATAAATATAAATTTGAATTTAAATAAATTTTATATTTGTATCGTACAAAATTGATAAATTTATGTTCATTAATTTTTATTGATGAATGTAAATACAAATTCAAATTATTAATATTTCTCATTAATCTCTTGTACAATATTTCTTTGCTTTATTAAATTGTGAAATACATTTATTGTCAAATTTGAAATATTTCTCATTAAACTCTTTACAGTATTTCTTTGCTTTATTAAATTGTGAAATACATTTATTTTCAAATTTGAAATATTTCTGATTATTGTTTAGTTCGTTATTGAAGCAAATAAATCGTATAAAATGGCAACTAATAATAACGCAAGTGCAAATATTACTAACTCTGACTTGGAAATTACGAATTCAATGATGACCTCTATGGCAGAATGTTTCGCGTTACAACACGGCACGATGAATGTTCCGTATTTTGATGGCAAAAATATTGCATTGAAAGACTTTCTATAAGATGTACAAAACAGTTCTGTATATATACCTCCTGCTTCAGAAAACGCGTATGTAAGAGTAGTAATAGGCAAATTACAAGGATCAGCTCGAGACAGTACCTTCGGTAAGACATTTAATACGTTAAATGATTTAGTAATACATCTAAAATCGCGATTCGCGCCGGGAATAACGTACCCGTACTATCATCATGAAATCCAAAGTATTCGTATGAAAAGAAACGAATCTGTAAATGATTTTTATGACCGATTAAATATCTTAATTAATGATGCGCGCGTAGCTTTAGAAGATAAATACGGAATAAATACCGAACAAATGTTAAATCCCGTGAAAGAATGCGCGTTAGAAGCATTCCTTCGCGGATTGCCAAATGAAATCGTGACTGCCGTCGATGCGCGTGACCCGAAAAATTTAGATGAAGCTTTGAAAGCAGCCGTTCACGTCGAAACGCGAATGAAATCGAGAATTTGACCGACGGGAGAACAACAGAGAATCACATTTTGTGAATCGCCATCATTTATTAACTCAAATTTTCGTAATTCAAGATCAAAATCGCCGCAGCATTATTCTAGTAATCAAAATTCATGTTTTCATGATAGACCAGATAATTTTCGGAATTTTACAGTAATCGATCGATCGCTAACTCTTAGTCCGACACCGAAATGAAATGATCCAGAAACACCGACGGGAATTTTGAAAAATTCTTGAACAGGAAATCATTCGCGTCGATATGTAGAACGACCATCACGTCCACCACATTTACCATGTACACCTTATCCATCTTATCCGCCTTATCCATATTACCCATATCAGTTTTATCCACCTATGGCATATCCACCTCCAAGTTTTCCGCCGTATATGCAACCTTATCCGCATCCAAATTTTCCGAATCCATACGAAAATTTTGACTCGCGACATCATTCACGATCACGCGATAATGATCAAAATCCTCGCAAAAATAGTTGGCAAAATCGATCACAAACTCCTTCACCAGCAAATACATCCGTTAAACATCCGTATTCACCAATAAATTCCGTAAATTTTCCATCCATTATTAATGAAGAACCGAATCCTAAAAATCCGGAAAACTACCGCGAAGCTCGTCGTATCGATGCGACGACGAGCAGGGCTCCGAAGCGTCATCTGAGCACGAAGTTCATAAAACAGGAAACTTCGTTCTTTCTTTAAATCCAATACCAGAATCGCCAGTAATAAAAGTTCATTTAGAAGATTTTCGCTACGGATCAGCAAAATTAATAATAGATACGGGTGCCGATGTTAGTCTAATAAAACTAGACGCATTAGACGATCAAGCTATCATAGAACAACAGGAATCTGCTAGAATTTATGGAATTACACCCGAAGGGATCGATACACTAGATACCACCGAAATAATAATCTCAGGTCAACCAGCGAAATTTCACGTCTTAGAATCATATAAATTTCTAATAAAATCGGATGGATTATTGGGTCGTGATTCTTTAGAGAGAAAAAATGCAAAAATCTCCTTTTTCCATAACACCATGGTAACTGAAAGCGATCCGATTAAACCGTATCATTTTATTAACAACGATAAAAATTTAGATTCAGATTCACAAGGTTCTAGAACGAACTTAGCATCGCGTACATTTCGTATAAACGCCAGAACGAAACAGTCAATTGCCATCGACGTCATTAATAATGAATTAAAAGAGGGATATTTGCCAAAGATAGAAACAATAGACGGGTTATACGTAGGCGAAGCAGCCGTCTCTGTAAATGACGAAGGCGTGTGCCATGTCTTCGCTATTAATACTTTCGATAGAGACATTGAAATTAGTGTGCCTCCACAGGAAATAATACCCTTCGAATACCATGATTTTCCTGAAGAACAAGAATATTTTGATTCAGATTCAGATTCTCAACTCTTTATTCCAAACACGAACATAGACCGAAAATCCGAGATTTGCAAATACTTGCGATTAAACCATTTAAATAATGAAGAGAAGGCTCATGTAATAGATATTATAGAAGAATATCCAAACATATTTCATTTACCGGGAGATAAATTAGAATCTACTCCATATATTAAACATACTATTCCAACTACCGATGATTTGCCGATAAATACGCGACAGTATAGATTTCCTCCGATTCAAAACTGAAATTGAAAATCAAATTTCCAACAAATTAAACAACAGAATAATTACACCATCAAATTCGCCATACAATTCACCGCTTCGGATAGTACCGAAGAAACATGATTCTAAAGGAAATCCAAGGTGGCGAATGGTAATAGATTTCCGTAAACTTAACGAGAAAACCATCGGAGACGCGTATCCATTACCAAATATTTCCGACATACTTGATCGTTTGGGAGAAGCAAGGTATTTTTCAATCTTTGATCATGCTAGCGGATTTCAACAAATTGACATGGATCCGAAAGATAGGCAGAAAACCGCTTTCTCTACATCCCATGGTCATTACGAGTATATTCGTGTGCCGGAAGGTCTCAAAAATGGACCCGCAACATTCCAACGGTTAATGGATCAAGTTTTACGCGGATTACAAGGTACAGAAGTTTTTGTGTATCTTGACGATATAGTAGTTTACGCGAAAAATCTAGCTGAACACGACAAAAAAATTCGTAGATTATTTAGTAAATTAACCGAAGCAAATTAACTTTACAACCAGATAAATTCTAATTTTTGAAATCAGAAGTAGCGTATTTGGGTCACATTATCAGTAAAAAGGGAGTAGAACCGGATCCGAAAAAGGTAGAAGCTGTTAAAAATTTCCCACGACCAAAAACACAGAAAAATATCCTTCAATTTCTTGGTTTAGCAGGTTACTATAGACGTTTCATTAAAAATTTTGCAGAAAAAGCAGACCACTTTCAGATTTATTAAAGAAAAATTCCAAATTCAAATGGGGTAAAGAACAAAAACAAAGTTTCATGGAACTGAGAAAGGCATTATGTAAAAGACCGATATTACAATATCCAAATTTCAATAAACCCTTTATATTGACAACAGATGCTTCAGATTTTGCAATAGGCGCGATACTTAGTCAGGAAGTTAATGGTCACGATCTCCCGATAGCTTATTTATCCAGAACCTTAATAAAAGCAGAACAAAATTATTTTACCACCGAAAAAGAATGTTTAGCAGTTCTATACGCGGTAATACATTTTCGTCCCTATCTATAAGGTTGTAAATTCACGCTCGTTAGTGATCATGAACCATTACGCTGGATAGATTCAATTAAAGACCTGGGACAACGTCTTGTTCGGTGGAGATTAAAATTGAGAGATTATGATTACGAATTCATTCACACATCAGGCCGTTTGAACGTAAATGCAGACGCTTTATCACGAAATCCCATAGTTGAAAATGAAATACATGAGTCTGATGCATTTTCCATCTCAAGTTCCTTTGATAGTGAATATGATACCGCTTCAGAATCCGAAATTGAACCGCGACAACTAAACGATAAAATAGAAGAGAAAAAGTTATTTCCCATTCATAAAAATATAGAACCTCCGAAACAGTCTAAAGTAGGTCGACCCCCGAGAATTAAACCAAAACCTAAACAACCAAAGGCAATAGATACTAGTGCAATAGCCACGCGAACGCGTTTAAAAACAACACCCGTTCCAAGTACTTCTAAACAGATGGCACCTCGAATTCAATCCGTCACTTCAGGTACCTGAACATCAAGTAATGATTCAGATCATTCCGATCCTCCTGTGTTCCGCAGACACAAGTGTGCGATGCCTAACATGGAACTTTATTCAAGAAAACGGATACCGAGTAAATCTAAAGCTCCATGTTCGGCGGATGCGCGTGCGACTGAGGAACCTTTTGTAGAATCTCAACCTCAATCTGAGAATCCTGAAAGCGTTGAAGATCTTGTTGTCGAGTTACCCGAGGTTAACACAAGTGACGATGACGGGGAGCATGAGGCTGGACGCACGCTTTCCTGGCACTGGGGCAGTTGGTCGAGGTCACCATGCCTCTTCCACAACCCTCCAGGTCGGGTCAAAAACCACGACCTAGCTGATGCTCCCTAATACCAGGGAGGCGCTTTGGCGTCCCCCTGGGCGGGGAATTTCGACAAAGTTGGCGGCCTGCGTCTGGTCAAGATCACTCACCGCACTTCCTCGTGGTGCTCCTGGGCCTCCGCTTCAGGAGTCGTAGCTCGCTTGCGAGAACCGACTTGCTGGATGCGGAGGGCGAACGTGGTGAGCTGGCAACAGGACGGATACCTTAACAACGACCAAGGCAAGAGAGAAGGAGTTCTGGGTATGGTGCCCACCCGCAATGGGGCACCTTATATCGTGAATAATGGAATCGAACAGCACAAACGTCTACGGTGCAGGGAGTGTCGGATCCCGAAGTACCGGCGCATCGGTGGTGGCTGACCGGGCCACCGGTGCGTCGTTATCCGACGACCGGGACGTGCGCGGGGTTGGACCCTATGGCCTCCGCACGTAACACTGTTACAGGGAAGAATGTCGGGGCTGTGCGTGGGCGGCGCCGCGCCGGCACTAAAGCCGGCGATAATACGTGTCGAGCGGGTCGACGCGGTGACTGGAAAGTTTTGGCGGCGGGCAGATGACCACGCCTCCTCGCTACCCGTTAGCGGCGAGGAGTCGGATGGCTCCTCTGTCGCGTCATTCGGCTCTACGCGTTCCGCGCTCGCTGCGAGGAAAGGGGGCAAGAGGCTGTTCAAAGCGCGGAAGCGAGGATGCCCCCCTACCACGGGGGTGTATGCTGGCCTGACCGAGGCCAAAAGAAAGGCCATCGCAGCTGCCTTGGAGGGGCAGGAGATGGAGCGGGAGCTTGCGGCCATGGATCCGTCCATCAGGGCGCCGCCCGTCTCCCGGGGATGAAAGCCCCTTCTGTGGGAGGAGGAGATCGTGAAGGAGATGCGACTGACCCTTACGCCTGACCTCGGCGCGGTCATATTTGACCGCGTCGGGGTCATTGAGAAGGTGGCTAGTCAAACGAACAACCTCAAGGAGACGTTCGTGCGCATGCTGCGCGAGGCGGCGTTGTTCATAAAACACGCCGTCGTGGAGCAGGGAAAGAGGACGACGGCGACTGGGCGTGAGGAGGAGTTGGAGCTTACAACGCTCCTCCTCCGCGCCCGGGTAAGCGATCTGGAGCGGCTTCTTGGCCACCACTCCATCGCCGAAGTCGCCGGTGTATGTGGAGCGCCCTCGGCGTCTTCTCTGCCGCGGGCTGTGCCTGGCCCCGCTCTATCCCTCATGGAGGTAGAAGTTGCACCTCCGTCGCGTTGTCCGACCGTGCCGCGACCTCCGTCGGCGCGAAGGTGCACTTCGGGCTGGGCTGCGGAGGCGGCGGGGCAGCCGTCACAAACGCCCCCTGCCCCGCCGCCCTCGCCGCCCCCGTCACACGGCCTCTGTCTCAGCAACGTGGAGGCTGTGGTTCGGCGGGTCTGCGGCGAGTCGGAGAGAAGACTCATGGCGCGCCTCGGTCTGCCGCCGGAGGGTGGTGGCCGGACGGGCGGCGGGGTGCTCGCCTCATGGACCGACGCCGCTCACGGGCCTTCCGCTGTGCCCGTTCCCAGGCGGCCCTCTGTAGCGGATGAGGACCAGAGGAGGCGGCGCCACAGGGCCGGCAAGAAAAACCGCCAGAGAATGGCTGCCCGCACGGCGGCGGAGGGGCAGCGGGGCGAGGGGCAGCGGCAACAACAGCCGCTGCAGCCGCGGCCGCGGCCTCTCCCGCAGCATGAGCGGCGAGAGCGGCAGGCCCTGGTGCCTTCGCGTCATCCGCCGCGGCTACCACGCCAGCAGCAACGGCAACCGTCAGCGTGGCCTGCGATGAGTGCACAGCACCTGCCCGTCGCAGCCACTCCAGCCAAAAGGCCTCCTCCCCGGCCGCCGATACTGGCGGATGCTCACCAGGAGTCCTGGGCTACAGTCGTGGGACGGAAAGAGCGGCGTGGCAAGAACAGAGCCGCCACCGCCACCAAGCCCCGCCAGCCGCCGGCCGTCAATGGTCCAGCCAAAGCGCCGAAGAGCGTCGTTACCAGGCCGGCGCCTCCGGCAATGCCGCGCCCGCCTCGCGCCTCCAAGATGGCCGCCGTCACATTGACGGTGACCGAGGGGAGCGCGACGTCCTATTCCGACATATGGAGGCCGGTGACGGCCGGAGTCCGGTTGGAGGATGTTGGTATAACCAGCATCCACTACAGAAGTAGCCAAACGAGAGCCTCGATCATTGAGGTGCCCGGGCCGGAGAGCGCCGTCAAGACCGAGAGGCTGGCCGGCATGCTCGGGGAGTTTTTCCGCGGAACCGACGTCCGGGTGTCGAGGCCGACGATGTGCGCGGAGATCCACATTGTCGGATTGGACGAGGGCGTAACCCCGGAAGCCGTGGCGGTAGCTTTGTCCGCTGCCGCGGGCTGTGGGGTTGCGGACATAAGGGCCGGCGACGTTTGACGGATCCGCTCAGGCGTTGGCAGCGCCTGGCTCCGCCTGCCGGCCGCGTCCGCGGCCAAGATCGTGGCAGCCGGGAGGGTAAAGGTGGGGTCGGCCTATGCGAGAGTGCAGGCCCTGGAGCCTCGCCCCCTCAGGTGTTACCGTTGCCTTGAGACGAGACACGTCAGGCAGCGGTGCGCCTGCGAGGTGGACCGGACTGGCCGCTGTTATATCTGCGGCGGCGAATACCACAGGGCGCGGAAGTGCAGTACACCCCCAAAATACCCTGTCTGCGCCGATCTCGGGCGGCCGTCCGGTCATCGATTAGGGGCTAAGGGCTGTGCCCCGCCCCCCTCCCGGCGAAAGAAGAAAACGAAGGAGTTGCAGGCGACCTTCGTAACGCAGCAGGAGATACGGCCTCCCAGTGCCCAGGAGTCACGTGCTACGCCCGTCACTCTGGAGTCGGCGCAGGCGCCGGCGACGGACACCGAAGAAGTACAGGCGCCCCGATAGTAGCCGAATGCGCCTGCGGAGGCAACAGAAAAGGGACCCGGCCGCGGGGGAGCCATGGAGATTGCCTAATATGGGTTCTCCACGCCTCCCTGCGATGCGGGTCCTACAGACCAACCTCAACCACACGGCTCGGGCTCAGGATCTGTTCATCCAAACAATGTCCGAGCTGCGGTTGGGGTTGGCCGTCGCCGCGGAGCCCTACCGCGTACCCGACCGCCCAGACTGCGCTGGGGACGATTTGGGCCCCGTGGCGATAATAAGTAGTGGGGGCCGCGCCGTTTAGCGTTTTAGCTAAGGGGTGCGGCTACGTCGCAGCGTGCTATGGCGGCCTGGTGGTGATGGGCGTTTACGCTCCGCCCAGCCTGCCCCTCGCGTCCTTTGAGACGTTGTTGGATCGTGTCCGGGACTGTGTGCAATCGCACTGCCGGGCCCGGCCAACTTTGGACCTGGGGAACTTCAACTCAAAAGCCACGGCTTGGGGTTACCCCAGGACCCACGCGAAGGGTAACACAGTGCTGGAGTGGGCGGCGGGACTAGACCTCCGGTTGCTCAACCGGGGATCCGTCAACACGTTCTCGGGGCGACGGGGAGGGTCCATAGTGGATATCTCCTGGGCATCGCCCGCCGCCGCGGGAATCGTGTCGGGGTGGAGGGTGGCGTAGGAGGTGGAAACGCTTAGCGACCACCTCCACATCTTTTTGAATGTCTCCGCCGCCCAGCAGTCCCTCCTGGACTCTCTAGACCGTGATCCGTGGGGACGCCCCTACCAGATCGTCATGGGCCGCCTGCGACCACCGGCGCCCCCGGTTACGGAAAGTCTTGGCCCCGACGTGCTCGAGAGCGTCGTCGATGCGCTCTTTCCGAATGATCAGGAGGAATGAGGGACGGCCGAGCGAACGGACCGCATCATCTGGTCCGCCAACGACGGCATCGGCGAGCTCCTCTTCGGCGACCCCGTCGCTAAGTTCGGGACCCGCAACACGGCCCCGAGCCCTGACGGCATTCCCGGCCGGGCATGGGTAATGGCCCTGCGCGTTCTTGGGCCCCGCTTCAGGCGGCTGCTGGACGGTTGCCTGAGGTTGGGGCGCGTGGCGCGCCAGTGGAAGCGGGCGAGGCTTGTCCTCGTCCCGAAGAACGGTAAGCCCGCGGGCTTCCCCTCCGCGTACCGGCCCATTTGCTTGTTGGACGAGGCGGAAAAGCTTTTAGAGCGTGTACTCGCTTCCCGCCTCGCTGCCCACCTGTCCTGCGTCGGTGAGCACGGCTTGGCCGAGTGCCAGTATGGCTTTCGCGGGGGCCGCTCAACGATCGATGCGATCAAGCAAGTCATGGCCCTCGCGGACTCGGCCGTATCCCGGGGTGGGGTAGCGCTGGGGGTTTCTTTGGTCATCTCCAACGCGTTTAACACCCTGTCCTGGGGCAAGATTCGGGAGAGGACAAGCCGACTGGCAGAGATGGGAGTCGCCTCGGTCGTCGTCGGGATCCGCGCCTTGGGGTTGGAAGTGTCGTCGCAGAAGACAAAGGCTGTCTGGTTTCACCGGCTGCCTTTGTCGCGGCGACCGCCCCCGG
This sequence comes from Hylaeus volcanicus, assembly GCF_026283585.1. Classification (NCBI taxonomy): domain Eukaryota; kingdom Metazoa; phylum Arthropoda; class Insecta; order Hymenoptera; family Colletidae; genus Hylaeus; species Hylaeus volcanicus. Next base: position 10,022 of record NW_026531335.1, on the reverse strand, counting down.
CGCGGATCCGAACAGGTGGAGCCTGCATCGATGTCCGGGACCGGATCAAGTATCTCGGCCTGGACATCGATAGCCGCTGACGCTTCGAGGGGCACTTCGACCGCCTGGTCCCCCGGGTGGAGGGGGTGGCGACCATACTTGGTCGCCTCATTCCTAATCTCGGGGGACCGCAGGATAGAGTGCGCCGCCTCTATGTGGGAATGGTGCGGGCCATGGCCTTATACGGCTGTCCCGTATGCGCCGCAACCCTGGGGAAGTGCCGGCGTAGCTGGCGCACACTCCGCCGCATACAGCAGCGGGTGGCTATCAAGGTTGCCAGCGCCTACCGTACCGTATCCACGGAGGCTGCACTCATCCTGGCGGGATCCCTCCCCTTTGGTCTCCAGGCGGCCGCCGACGCCGAAGTTTATAGGCGTCGGCGGGAGTACCGCCAGAGTGGGGTGGACCCGCCGGGCGAGACGGTCGAGGAGTGGAAGCGTCAGCCGCGACGGCGCGCGCCTGATGCGTGGTGGTGGGAGCTGCTAGTCAGCCCCGCTGCCCGAAAGCGAGCCGTCGGCGCGGTTCTGGCCAACTTCGACGGTTGGCTGGACCATGGGCATGGCAGGCTCACCTTCCGGCTCACGCAGGTGTACACCGGGCACGGTTGCTTTGGTGAGTACCTGCACAAAGTGAGTGCGGAGGCGACGTCTGAGTGCCACCAATGTGGGGCCGTGCTGGACACGGCCCAACACACTTTGGAGGAGTGCCTATCCTTTGCTGGTCAAAGGCGGGCGCTCCAAATGTAGATAGGTTGGGACCTCTCGCTGCCGACCGTCGAGGCGGCCATGGTCGACAGCGAGAGGTCGCTCGCCGTGAGTCGTTCGCCGCCCGTCGGTCGCCCTAATAGAGCGCGGTCGATGCGCGGAGACGGCCCCGCGCGCGCACGCCTGTCATGGGGTTACAGTCACGATGACTCCGACGTGTTGCGTGCGAGGCCGCTGGGGCCGAAATGGTTGGCGGTAGGGATTCGCCGCCGTCTTCGTGACCGGTCCCAAAGCGGTCGGCGCCGCGGTATGGCCCCCTGGCGCCGACAGAACGGTGTAGGGGGGGGATGTTTGGCTCCCTCACACTGAAAAGGGGTCCCCAAAGACGAAGGGGAGCCTGGGCGCGGCGGCCGTGGTGGAGTTCGTAGGGGCAGGGAGGTTCGCTTCCCCGTCCTGGAGAGAGCACATGGTCGCTGTGTTGCCCACGGACCTGGCTGGTTCTCCAGTCGGGAGGGGAGGTGAACCCCTACGTGGCGCGTCCCCAGATGGCGGATAGGGGAAGCTTTCTGACGGGATGGATTGTGGCTTTCGGGCTGCGTCTGTCTCGCTGGGAAGTCGGGGCGAAAGTCCCTGCGGACCAAACACTGGTATGAATGTGTGTGTGAATGAGCTGTGGTCGGTGTCCCATGGATATTCCCGTGAGACTAGCCAAGGGGGGAGTAGTAGCGCCCCGACCGGGGCGGAGAGTGATGTTAGTACCTGACCTCTGCGTTAGTAATAAGGGTAAACGTAAGTACGGCGTACCTCGGTACGTCGGCAAAGGAGCCAATCTCGGGGTTGAAGTGGGATTAACGTGTGCAGGAATGGAGGCTTACCTGGTCACTATTGCCTCATACCCTGAGCTGCGGGGGGTAAAAGCTTAGCACCGTCTAGGCCGAGGTTTGGGTCTGGCATCCACTCGGATTGGGTGTCGCCCACTCGATAGGGGTGACGTAAAACCTTTAACATCAATTATGCCGCGGGCCTATCCCGTAACATTTTTCATAGAGTCATTTCGGCATCGATAGGGTGTGACCGCCTGACAAACCGCTTCTCAGTTTCGGTGCTGCTTAAATGTTAGGGTTTTCTTACCGGTGGAAGATCCCCTACTGCGGTAGGGGTGGCATGACGCCCGAAACCGAGGAAAATACACACATATGCTATGGATTCTCAAAAAAATAAACAAACTGAGGAGGGAAGGTGTGTAGAGGGAGGTGTTAAAGAAGTTTCTCGTCTCGGCGACGCAACGCCTGTTGTGGTTCTGAGGCGATCCGCGGCGTCGGCGGTGCGTAGCACAGCCGCAAAAGGCGGCAGTGACCGGGATCGGTCCCCGGTGCGGGCGTCGGACAATGGGGAGATGTGACCTCCCCCACCCCCGTCGCCATTCACATCCGCAGAGATGGTGCCAGAGGAGGACGGAGGGCGGCTCCGTAGCGGAGCTACGGCCCTGAAAGAAGGCTCCGGGCGGCACCGCAGTGGAAAATGCCGCGCACTACGTCGTCTCTCGGACAATGAGGACGAGGAATGGGGGGACTCGGACACATCGCTCGAGTCCACTCCATCGATGTCGAGCAGCCGCTCGTCATCAATGAAAAGAGGCAAGGGTGTAGCTGTGGAGGATTTTGTACGCTCGGTGGAGGCCAAGACCCAGTACTTGGAATCTCCCGTGCGGAGAGGGAGGTCCAGGAATGTCTGGCCAGGAAATCGGCCATACCCCTGCCTGAGGAGGCGAAACTGAGCTGCGAAATGCAGGCGCAGCCCACGGCTGATGTGGCGGCGCTCGTCCTGGAGCGGCAGATGGACGTGGAGAGGGTGGTCGCTGTGTCGAAGGGGCTAAAAGGCAACCTAGTCCGGGCCCTTAGATGGCGGCACTTGACACTCGGGTGGCCGTGTCGGAGCTGGCGACTAGGTCAGCCAGTGCTGGTACACGCGAGCTGGAAGCGGAAAACGCGACTCTCCGCGGCCAGCTCGCCGAACTAAGGGCGGAGGTCGCACGGCTCCGGCAGGCCGTAGAGATGCGTGGCGACGCCCCGACGCTTGCGCGGACTGTACTCCAGTCAGGGGTGGGGGCGGCAGCCGAAGCTGCGGCACCAATGACGAGGGCTCCGGTGGCGCAGGCGTCGCCGGCGTAGGTGTAGCAGCGGGCACCAGAGGTCGCCCGAAAAACCGCGCCAACGGTTCCCCAAAACGAGACTCATGGGCGCGAGTTGATGCGGCAGATCGCTGCCATGATGGATGCCAAATTGGCGTCCTTTAGGCGCGATCTGTTCCCGGCGTCCGCATCGGGACAGGGGGGAGCTGGATCCGGGACCCCGACAGAGAAGAGGCCCCCAAAAAAGAAGAAGGTGGCGAAGTCTACTAACCCACCTAAGGCACCGCAGGTCGCAAGAGCTGGGGCCGTTGGGTGGGCTGGTATCACCCCCGGTGCTGCGCCGAAAATACAGCAGGCCCACCAGGACCCTGATATTGGAGGTGCCGGAGGATGGTGGGACGGCGAAGGCAGATGTGCTGGCCCAAAAAATGACGGAGGCTCTGTCCGGTACGGGAACGTGGATCGCAAGGCCAACTAAAAGGGCAGATATTCGAATCCGTGGCCTCGTCGACTCTGTCGCCCCGGCGGAAGTGGCCAAAGCCGTCGCGACGGTTGGTGGCTGCATCGAGGAGCAGGTGAAATTCGGCAATATCCGGACCGCCTCCTCAGGCCTGGGGATCATCTGCGTCCAGTGCCCAGTGGCCACCGCCAGGAAACTGGCGGTCGCTGGTAAGCTGACCGTAGGATGGTTCCAGACCGTGGTGGAGTCCCTCGCAGCGCCCCCCCCCCCCTGCAGTGTTACCGCTGCCTTGAGATGGGACACACGAGGCAGCGGTGCACAGCTGCTGCGGATAGGTCCAACCACTGTTATAATTGCGGCGGTTCGGACCACAAGAGGGCGGCGTGCTCGGCCACTCCTAAATGCTCCGTCTGTGCGGACAACGGGAGGCCAGCCGGGCACAGACTGGGTAGCCGGACTTATTCCGCTACCCAAAAGAAGGCAGGAAGAAGGAAGAGCGCTGGGCCAAAGCCAGCAGGCCCAGCGGCTGCGAGGACGACGCCAGCCGTCGCCCCTAAGGGGAAGGAGTCGGTCCCGAAGGGACCCGAGGTGGCTCCAGTGGTCGCCGACGCAACGGCAGCCATGGAAACCACCCCGTAAATTTTTATGATGGATCCCTCGGGGCCGGTCATACAAATTAATTTAAACCACTCTGCCAGGGCACAGGATCTACTGATGCAAACCCTGGTCGAGTGGGAAGCCGGGTTGTCAATGGTGTCGGAACCGTTTAGGGTCCCCAATCATCAGAATTGGATGGGGGACCAGCTAGGCTACTGGAAAGTGGTCGGGGATTCCTAGCAGTCGCCTGAGGAGATCTCGCGGTGGTGGCGATTTATGCACCGCCGAGCTGGCCCCTTGCGTTCTTTCAAGGGTATCTGGGCGAGGTTGGGAGATGTGTCTCCCGCTGCCTCCCTCGCCCGGTGGTAATCCTGGGGGATTTTAAATCCAAGGCTCAAGCCTGGGGGTCTCCTGTGACAGACGCAAGGGGCTGTGAATTGCTTGACTGGGCAGCTGGACTGGAGCTCCGGTTACTAAATACGGGCTCCGTCCATACGTGCGTGCGGTATAATGGGGGATCCATCGTGGACTTATCGTGGGCTACCCCGGCAGCTGCGCGACGTATCTCGAGGTGGAGAGTGGCGGCAGAGGTCGAATCGTTATCTGACCACAGATATGTGGTCATCGGCCTCTCCGCCGACAGGAATGAACCACCCCGACGCCGCCCAGTGGCGGGAAGGCCGCCACCGAGATGGGCCTTAAGAGGCTGGATCAGGACGCCCTAATGGCAGCGGACCACGTCGTGGCCTGGCCAGAACATACGGCCGGGCCTGTCGACGGGCAGGTGGAGGCCCAATGGCTCCGGGACGCTATGGCATCGATCTGCGACGCCGCTATGCCCTGAGCCGGGATCCACCCGCGGAAGGCGGTGTACTGGTGGTCGTACGATTTTGCGGAATTACGCACCGATTGCGCGGCTGCGCGACGCCAGTACAACCGCGTCCGTCGACGACGACGAGCAGATGTGGAGTGGGCTGCCAAGCTGTACAGGGCCTACCGCGAATAGGTAGTGGCTTTGCAGCTGGCCATCAAACGGGCCAAGGCACAGGCATGGACGAATCTCCTCGGCACTCTGGACAAGGATCCATGGGGGCGCCCCTACAAATTGGTGATGGGGTGGCTTCCCCCCTGGGAGCCCCCGCTCACAGAGAGCCTAGACCCCCAATTTCTCGGGCGGGTCGTGGTCACGCTTTTCCCCTCTGGTAGGGAGGCGGTCCGACCTATTCCGGGGACGGAGGGCCGCGAAGTGGAGCGGCTTTCCGATGTGAAGGTCACGGATGGGGAGATGGCAGCGGTTATACGCTGGCTCCGGGGCAAGAACACCGCCCCGGGGCCGGATGGAGTACCCGGCCGAGCCTAGACTTTGGCCCTGGGCGTCCTATTCGGGAAGGTGCGGACATTGTTCACCTCCTGCTTGGAGTCGGGGGTGTTCCCCCGGCTATGGAAGAGTGGGCGGATGGTTCTCCTGAAGAAGGAATGGGGAAGATGGGGCTTCGTTTTTGAATTATTAACGAAAAACACTGACCAATCACAGCGTCCGAGGAGCGCGCGCTCAGAGCATAGGCGTAAGCCAGGAGGCTCGAGCCAGCGAACAAGCGGGCCGGTAAAGCAGCACGCTTTAATACCAGTGTGAGGTTGTAGCACATGAAACGTCTGATTTATAATGAAAACTTTAAGCAAATATAACTTTTTCTTTATATTAAACGTTACTGATCAAGATAGGAAGTATCGAAATCTGTACATTTAATGAAGAAATTACACGTTTCCTACCTTCAAATACGTAATCGTTAAAAAATTTCAATGACAATTTATCATAATAAATTTGAATCTAACTTTAACATGAGAATCGTTAAAATGTACAACTTACAACTATAAGAAAATGGGTGAAAATATGTAAATGTTTGAAAATTAAAATGAAGGAGACTCTAAACTTTGCATTAATGCGTCAAAGATCTGAAGGATAGAAATATTTTTCGAGAAAGTGGATACAAAAATTTGCCAATACAAAATGAGGCATTTCATGTGTTACAACGTAAAAATACCAGTAATAAAAATGCCTGAAATTAACCCTTAAATGCCCTAAGTTTCAAAATTGATACCGAACTTTTAAATCGAATTGTATACTTGCAATTGGTTTGTTTTTAATATTTGGCTGTATGTATGTTACCATTGCATAATGTTCTTTTGAACAAAAGTTGAAAAAATAAACGTCAGCTGTCAAAATTGTTCAAATCATAAATACATTGATATTTTTTAAAATTTAATTTGGAAAATCAGGATTCTAAGGGTTAACATGTGAAGGCAGAATTAAAATTAAACTCACCCATTGACTTGTAAGTTGACCTGTTTTCGTGAAGAAGGGCTGCGGCGAGTGGGTCATCGCACCGATCCTGGCCTGGTACCTGCTACGCGGCTCAGCTGATGGGACGGCCGGTCACTGAACTCACTGCACTTTACACAGGGGTTTCCACGGTCACTATCACTTTGCACCGAGTCCTTTAAATCCGAGTCCTTTGCACCCAATATTTGGTGGCCCCGAAAGGGGCCGATTTGTGAACCTGATTCACCTACGTTTTAAAATTTGGTGGCCCCAAAAGGGGCCGATTTGTATCATTGAAGAAAGGGCTCGACGTGACCGCCATTTTCTCTTAAACACGTCGTCACCCTTCGAATAACAGCGCCTTGGACCTTCTGGAGGATGCTGGGTTGCAGCTTCACCAGCGCGGCGTGAATTCGTGCAATGACTTCCTCGGGCGTGGAAACCGGCTGCCGGTACACTTCATTCTGAAATACGAAATATGTATAAAACGTAAAATAAATTAACAGTTTTACTAGAAATAATTGAGTAGTAGCAGTAAATGTACCTTCAGGTACCCCCAAAGGAAGAAATCCAAGGGGTTTAAATCCGGTGACCGCGGGGGCCACGGAACAGCACCATCGCGGCTGATCCACCTGTCTTGAAAGGCTGTATTTAAATAGGCCTTTGCACTTGCGGCGTAATGGGCGGGTGCTCCATCGTGTTGGTAAAACATGTTCCTCCGGGTCTCCAATGGAATTTCTTCCAGGAGGCCCGGAAGAACATGCTCTAGAAACACCTTGTACGCTGGGCCGTTCAATCTATCGAGTAGAATGTACGGCCCAACAATGAAGTCGCCGCAAATGTCGGCCCATACATTGATCGACCAGCGGTATTGGGACGCCCGTGGTCGAATCGCAGACGGATTCCGCTCGCTCCACACATGCGAATTGTGGGCATTGAAACACCCCTCCCTGGTGAAGAGTACTTCGTCTGTCCACAACACGGAGTTCCAGAACGCCGGATTTTCGTCGATTTTGCCCAGTAGCCACCGAGAATACGCCACCCTTTTTTCATAATCCTCTGGGAGTAAATTCTGCACCCGCACATATTTGTATGGGTGCAGAGAATTCTCCCGAAGAATTCGGTGCACCGACGACCGGCTGACGCTGAAATACAACATAAATAGTTAGTATGAATAGAATACATAATTCCGACAACAAACACGAAAGCGGTAAAAAGTTAAACTTACCCCGAGTTGCGGCTTACGTCGCGCACACTTTGGGTGGGATCCTCAGCAATCCGATCCAGGACGTCTTCCTCCGAATTCGCGGAACGTAGGCGAGGGCGTCCCGAATCGGCAGACTTCGGTTGGAGGACCCCATCCGAATAAAGCCGCGTTGCCAACAGCCGAATGCTCTTGGCAGTCGGCGGCCGCGATCGCGGATATCGTTGGCGATAACACCGCGCTGCCTCCTCCGAATTGCGCCCGCACTCCACATACACGCACAATATTTCAAACCATTCTTGATTTGAGCGCACCATTTTTTCCAAGTCGACACTGCGGCGGTCACTTCGAAACTGAATTCTGGAGAAAAACAGTTTTATTTCCAGAAAACACTCCCACCCTTGTTCATTACCTGGCCCCCATCCCTTAGGAACGTTTCTTTCTTAACGAAATGCAACGTCGCGTTGTCTGAACACATGTTTCGCCGAACAGTCAATCGTAAGACAAACCCATTGCCGGTCGACTTGGAGGTAGCGGCCGTCGATGTTGGATACCTCGTTTTTACAACCACTTCCCCAAGGCACGGTAACTCCGCGACCTTGTCATAAATTTTGCGATAGCCATGCAGCGGCCGACTAACTGCTTTCGACAACCCCTACACGTGACGCACCGTTCTTTCCTATCAATGGAAAGGGTATTCCAAGTTTCGGCGGAAAGTAAATGATTTTAATGTTTCTTAAAATCCAAAAATCACAAACTTCAGGCATATGGAGAACTGAAACTCGAAACCGTTTGAGATAATACATGCCTTCAAATATTGCGATGTTTGCTTATTTTCGGGAATTATTTTGATATTTGCAAAATAAAGCGCGCTCCTCGGACGCTGTGATTGGTCAGTGTTTTTCGTTAATAATTCAAAAACGAAGCCCCATCCGACATTTTTGCAAAGGAAATTGTTGTTCAGAATCGTCTCAGCTACCCCCCATTTCCGGCTCCTCCCCGAGTTTTGGGACACCCTGTATATGTCAAACGATATACATATCCAAGTGTTTCTTATTTGGACAAAATGAATATTTATTACCTTAAATTTGTATTATGAAATGCACACTTAAACACTGTTTTTGTATATTTTTTTCCACAACGACATGAAAAATTTTTCATCACTTATTCTCCTATGTAAAAACACGTTATATTCCCACTCACACAATTGCATAAAAAACCACATACAAATTAAATTCAGATCCAAATTTAATAAATTCTAAGTCATATTTAATCACACATTTTCCGGTACAATATCAGCACACGTAGCCTTCGAAAAGGAATGATTATTAAATTTACGGCGTCAAAATGTTACGAATTCAAAGAGTACAAGTTCAACCGACACAGCGTCAAAAGTGAACATTTATACAAATTTATATTATGAAATGCACACTCAGACATCATTTTTATATATTTTTTTTCTGCAACAACACCGGCTCCCGTCCAAAAACTGGAAAGTATTGGCAATTTCCAGTAAAATAATAAGTCGATCGTACAAATGCATGGAGAAATAGTGTAATTATTAAATTTTTCTCATTTTTACTGGTTTATTGCGTCATCTGCATAACGCCTTACTTTTCGTCATGAGCACAGTGTTTCGTCGAATAATTGAAAATAAAAAGGAATGTTATTGACAATATATTGTTAGGCTACATGTAATTAATATTATCTAATCTAATTGACAAAGAAATATAATGAATGACGTTCGGGAAGATTTTAGATTACAATTGCTTGTGACGGTATAAAGCTACAAATGGTAATTAAATCCATGGCATAAGCACATGACTTAACTACATGTCTTTGAATAGCTAATTTACTCATGGTAGAAGAAATTGTTTATTTATTTATTTAAATAATTTATTTTTGAAAAAATGTTTTTTTTTTTTTAATTTACCACACTACATATTGTTTTTCATTCATTAAAATTTATATGCGTGAACTACAGGCTTTAATTATGGATACATCTTTTTTAAAATTCTGATTTTCACCACATAATAATTATATTAAATGGGAAATTCCTTTTTCTGCGGCTTCTTTATCATTTTTAATTTGAAATTTTACACACGTCTCTAGTATTATGTTATTAGTATGTAGACATTTTTGTGGAAGGATTTATCGAAAAATATAAATGTTACAGCCCGTTGTCCTTGACGCTCCAATGAAACATTAGCCGCTAGTTGACTTGATTTATACCGTTCAAATGAACCGAAGTAAATAAATCAATTAGCTTTTTATACAATATGAATGTTGTTATCCCCTAGCGAAAAACAATATCAAAACTTTATTTTCGAGGCATTAATTTTATGTGTAGCATGCGTATCCGTGACTTCACGATGTTTTTCAAGTGAACGGCGTGGTCAAGCTGTTAAGGCGTCGGCCTATGGTTACGATTTTCAGTGTTCGTTTCCTGGAAGTTGTATTTCTTTTTTCTTTGTTGGTTTAAATATTTTCATACTTTAATTATTTTATTATTTGCCGTAGAAAAATGCGAACCATTTAAAATCATATTGATTTAATTTTTCAGTGTA
>NW_026531334.1:0-1644 GCF_026283585.1 Hylaeus volcanicus | reverse complement strand
TATATTTCGCTTATGATCTTAATGCGTTCAAAATTATAATCTCAAGTAATTCGGTAATTATTAAGTTTGTAAAGAGTGTAAAATTTTTTGTTATTTGTAAGTTTTTCCTAACTTCTTTATTAAATTTTAAATGAATTAAATTTGACTTAAAGATTACAATTCCAAAAATTAAAGTTTTTGTCCTTTTTTTATGCAAATTGTCTTCGAAATCGGGTGTTTATTTGCGACCCCGCGAGGAACGCAGAAGACAGGGAAAGTGGAAGAGTACCGAGCGGGGTACGATGGGTTGCCTAACTCCCGGGCGCTCTCGAATGCTGGCTCCGCCCGGGTCACTTACCTACTCTTTCAAATCTGCTCCGATTTGACAACGAAAGCGTGATTAAAAAAATCTGAATTTTTGGAGACCTGTTAATAAAGCATTCGCGCATCCGATACCATGAACTGCATTGACGTGGGGTTGCTCGTTCACCCTGCAGATGGGCCTGTAGTTGGGGACGGGTTTTCCCCAAAAAACGACATTTTCGTATTTTATTGCCATTCACGCGGGAAAAAGACATCAAAACTGTGTCGCACCGATGCCCTGGACTATTGGACATGTAATCCACGCAACGAAACAAGGTTCCAACCCTTACACTTGGGAGTGGACCGCCCCTACCTCTGCTCTCCCCCCCTTCAGCTCCGGGGGCAGTTTTCGAAACGGCATTCATCATTAACGTATCGAGAACAAACATGGTGAATTTCATTGTACTCCGATGCATGAAAATGCTCCCTTACGAAGGGGGTTGAAAATTCGCGAACTGTTCCACCCCTACAAGGGGTGCCTATGGGGTGCACGGTATGGGTGATGGCATTTTCTGGATCAGGGGAGTCCAGAGAATGCATTGAGTCCAAAATCGAGACCGTCGTCCGAAAATTGTGGATTTGAGAGGGGGTGGGGGGTTGTGGGGGTGGGTTTGTCCGAGAGCGATTTCAATGAGTGCATTTTGTAGAGGGCATCAAACAGAGTCGGCTTAGCGGTTTTTAAAATTTTTGTAACCCTTTGCATTACTCCTGGCACCTTCACAAGTGACGTTTTTCGACGCGCCCCCCTTTAAGGGGGTGAACTAACCCCTTCGCGTCAACCCTCGCCAATGCAACTTTACACACGCTTAGGGGACACTTCGAAAGTACTTCTCACGTAGTTTCATTTCAATCGGTTGAAAACTCGCATAGTTACGACTGTTTGAAAAAGTGACCCACTAATTGTTTGAAGCAGTGTACTAATTGCACCAACTAAATATTAATTTATGACAATAGTCACATTAATCATTAACAATACTTATTTTTTACACAATGATGGAGAATATGATTTTGCTGTGATATTAATGTTTCACGAATTATTTTATCGATGGATTCAACGAGCCTTCGACGCGACCCTGTCTCGGGTGTGAATTTCTATCTCAACTTGGATTATCAGGATTCGAACGGCAGGGAATTATTAAGATAAATACAATATCGATTTCTACTGAAAACACCACTACAGAATTTATTCGATTGATTATTTAGTGTTATTTGATAAGACTATAATATGATTTGAACAATTCAATCTCAATATTCAACTTGAGATTATAATTTTGAACGCATTAAGATCATAAGCGAAATATA
>NW_026531333.1:5849-8173 GCF_026283585.1 Hylaeus volcanicus | reverse complement strand
TGGTCTCAATAGTTACATTCACATTTCTATCAAGTAGATTTTTCAACCAGTCACGTTTTTGGCTTCACTTGACATATGCGATAGGCCATGCATCGTCGTCGTCGACTATTGCCGTTGTAATCAATCGTTTCGCCATACTGTATGGAACGAAACCATCTTCCCACGACAGTCCATGATGATTTGCCGCCACCCAAGAAGCACGAGATTTATTGGCTCCCGATAGTGAATTCCATGGATACGGGCTTTTGAAAATGTAATGGGTGAGAACGGTTCCTTTTCTCAACACCGCCACTTCCTTTGCGATAAACCTTGTTCTGTCGGTGAACCATTATATGTCAACAAACGTTGATACCATCGTGACGATATTTTTGAAACTACGCCACAATGCGAGGTGTCCATCTCTTACATATTACAAATATTGCTGATGCTGCAGTTTATGTGATTTTGCGCACAACGTTGGACAATGAACAGTATTCGATGACGCGATCATGCAAAATAAGACAGTACGCGGTAGTATTTGCTGGCACGTTTTCTTTGCAATCAAATTTTATTCGCACGTCTACGGTGGCGCTCTTGATTGATTCGTTCTGTCGCGAGCAATCGATGACTACAAACTGCCCATGCAACAAAAAGTTGTCCGTGTTGCAAAGCGTTTCGTAACAGTCGTATCCGTAATAAGCTTTACGAAAACGTGCATACATATCAAAAAGAATAGCATATCTGTTTTTATCAAAATCAAGATTCAAGTCGTCGTATGGATAAAAGTCAGAGTTTAGATAAAGTTTCACGTTGGTCAATTTACATGCATCGAAATTGCTCGCATCTTCAGACATGATATTCTTTCGACCAGTCTGCAGTGCAAAAATGACGTATCTCGGTTTCTCCAGCTGAGTCGCAGTTTTAACGGCCCACGGATGTTTTGTCGTACTTTGCAACAAAGGGTATTCGTACAGGTCCCACGAACGAAAACTCATGCTTAGGTATTGCCCGCTTTCCAAAATTCGCAACAACGGTAGTTTATTCGTATCATTCAGTACGACGTGAGGCATTCGCCACTGTATCTTTAATAAGTCGACCACCGGTTCCAGCGTGGAATCTCCAACGATGCAATTATTATCACTGCGCGCGCGTATAAGAATGAGTTCGTGACGAGCGTTGATTACTATACGCCTGTAATCTTCGCAAAAACCCAACAGCATGTTGAGCGGTACACAAAAGTTAAAGTAACCTATCGGTATGTTTGACTGTGTGATCCATCCAGCATTCCGTAAAATTAGCGATTTGTCAAATGTTAGGGAAACAAAATTTTTGATGGTGCTTGTTATTCCAACGTTTCTGTTGCGATCAATCTCCACACCATTGAGTTCATATCGAATTTCATCAAACATAAAGGCGACACAATTGTTTCCGAGGTGTGCTTCCACACCTTCCTTTGGTTTCTTTACTCTGAATCTTCCTTCAACGTATAGAAAGCTCTCGCATGGTAACGTGTATAAATCCTGCTGTTGTATAGGTATTCGTATCTCATCGTTGTGCTCAAACGTTGTGTTGGCGTATGGGTTGTATGTGTGAGTCTCAATGTCGGCGATGCTGTCGTCAAGGATCGGTTCGCCTCCAATGTTTAAGATATTAGCCATTTCGTACAACGAAACCCAACGATTTCAGTGATTGAATTGTCTTTTCGCTCAATGGTTTTAGACCGCCAATATTTGATACAGTGAGTTTCGCAGGCGATCCAATTGTTTTCTCTTTGTTTTCACGAGTCGTCTGCTCCGCTTCGTTCAATACGGCTGTTGTCTCCGTACATGCAGTCGAACGGTGATTTGCTTCACTCGAAAATCTAACAATTGACTGTCTTGATCCACGATGCGAATCGTCAAATCCGAAATGCTTCGTGCAGTGATCGGAAGGTAAATGATCTGTGTCGGACTTTCCGATATCTTATATCCAGGTGGAACGGTAGGCGAAAACTCGTGTATCGTGTGCACGCTCTTGTTCTTGCTGTAAGCACTAACCGTCACGTTGCATTCAATGCGAATAATATTTACGTTCATTATATTGATTGGCGCATCCGATTCGTGCCATTTTTGCGGTTGCAGCAACCGATTCGTCGAAAACCCCAGCAACGAGCCAACAGTATTGGGTTTGGTCAAATTAATGCTGTAATCGCATTTGATTTCGCTTTTCATCGTATTGTTGTTAGCTCTAAGTATCATGGGGTCCCCCCTTCATTACCATGCGAAAGCGATCGTTGCAAATACATGTGAATGTCATCCAGATCCTTCCGGAATAATGATTTGCTTATTATCGTTATCGTAGTAAAA
>NW_026531333.1:0-5839 GCF_026283585.1 Hylaeus volcanicus | reverse complement strand
ACTCTTTTTCTTTTTGAGCCCCATTGCAAGCTTCGTCTTAGCTTTCATCGCAGTCCAAACAGCTGAAGCAGTCGCCCTTTCGCCGAATGTAGCGTCTTTCCGTAGAGTACCCAATATCGTGTTCTCTACAGGCTGCATCCAACAGATTTATACCTCGATCGCCGAGTGCTAAACGTTTGTCTAGGCGTGTATCAGGTCCGCAAAATTGATACCCTGGTACGTGTAGCTCAAACGGTAATTTGTTTATTAGAGTATTTACAAGTCCTGCTCCCCTCTTTTTATGCATAGGTAACAATTTTTTTTCATAGGCGTTGGTCCGTCTATGTGCGTACGTTGATCTGGACGATTGTAATGCAAGAGACACCTACGATGAGACTGGACTTCAGGATCAGCTCTTATATGTTTCGGCAGTTTATCCCACGCGTAATGAATGTCGCTAGCGAATCGATTCAAGAGTACTATCTTTGGCACGTATTCTAATTGCTCCACAGTCAAGTCGAACAGTGTATCACCATCGATCAGTATGAAAGCCATTTCTACACTGGCTGATACGTCTGGGTCACGATAGTATAAATACCCCCCAACATCGACACATACGTCTTCTTTCATTTCTTACCACAGCTACGATGCGGTTCGTGCGCCAATCACCTGCGATTAGAGTGACTAATGTAGACAAAAAGGCACAGTCTGAGAAAGAAGTACGCAAACATGGAAATATGCTACCGACCTCTATACGTGGTATCATCTGCGGCCCATCGAATTGCGTCAAAACGAACGTGCTGATTAGTTTGTTAGAAAGTCCGCACTGTGTTCGCTTCGAAAATGTATACGTGTACTCGAAATCATTGCAACAACCGAAATATCGATATCTAGAAAATATATTCTCGTCGATAGACGAAATTGGTTATTTTACATTTTCGAATAACAGCGACGTCGTTCCACCGAGCGAAGCACTTCCGAATTCGATTTTTATCTTTGACGACGTGGCATGCGATAAGCAAAACGCGGTAAGAGAATACTTTGCAATGGGTAGGCACTTGGACGTTGACTGTTTCTATCTTTGTCAGACATATGCGAAGATACCGAAACATCTGATACGCGACAACGCGAACCTGCTGATCATGTTCAAACAAGATGGTGCAAATCTGAAGCATGTATACAACGATCATGTAAACACTGACATGTCTTTTGAGAATTTCTACAAATTGTGTACCGCTTGCTGGAAAGAAAAATATGGATTTGTAGTGATTGACAAAGACAGTGCTTTATGGAATGGTCGCTATAGAAAAGCATTTAATGACTTTGCAATATCGTAACACGTCCAGTTATCTCCGATACGTTGCGAAAGCAGTGTTCCAACATGAGCAGTAACAGCGTTGAAGATCGTGAAAGGATAGCGAAACAGATTGCAACAACGAGCGATTTGATTCGCAAAAAGTATCGTGAATTGAAAACTGGTAAAATTGACGAAGAGATTACGTTGGAAAAACACTTTAAACCTGTTACTGAACCACTGAAGACAATTGTCAGCAACACGTTAAGAAATTATGATCTACACAATAACACAGATATCGGAAGCGAACCATTATCCACTCCGAATATCAAGGAATCGGATAAAATACAATCAAATTTGTGGTTAAATTTCTCGAAACCGCGAAATATAAAAAAATCAAGATTCAGCAGTTTACCCGATATGATCCTGATAGCGTCTACACCGACCTCTACACCGATTAAGACAGTACCAACAATAACAACAACAACAAATCGCTTAGCAAACGAAGATGTTTTTGAAAGTTCAAACAACTATTTCTCGACATCTGTTCGAAGCCAATTGCAAACGCCGGAAGGCGAAGAAACTTTACGTAATCATCTAGGTCCACTGAGTCAAAAATACATCACACCTATATTACGCGGCGACGTAGACGTTGATATGGATTACGTGTACGGTGTTTATCTCACCAATGATGGACTGATGCTCGGTAACAAACATGTTGACGTGGACAATGCGGATAACATAATTATCGTGGCATACGATATTCGGGGACACCCGGCCTTTATGAAGCAACTAAGTTTTCCGAAAACACGCTACGGCTGTGGAAAATTGGTTTTGCGATCATTATCTCCGCACCATATCTCCCTTCCTATTTTGTTACTAATTTTACATCGACGTGATTGCGTACATTCTCCATAGTTTTGCCAAATACCGCATTGTTCATCAATTTATACAAATTCTTTTCAAAATCGTTTGTAGCGAGAGTTCTAGACTTTGTATTTAATTCGATGTAATTGCGGAGCCAGGGTGATTGTGCGAATTAGAGGACGCGGTGTATCTCTGTAATACGAATACCATGTCGCGTGCATTGCTGCAGGTTACGATAGTGGATATCGTAGCGCTGCTTATCGTATAGAGTTGCGAGCAGCTTGTCCTCTCTTTTGCCAGGTGGTTTGGCACGTGTGGGACAGAACGGCAGGTCCGCGTGAATGTCGTGCAAGCGTTGCGGATATTCTAGATCAACCTCTAGAATATAACCCGTGGGCGAATCGGCAGCAATCGAAGACACCTCAAAATTTGCAACGTTGTCGACCCATCGAAATTCTGCATATGGCAATGGTTGATACATTGCCCACCCATACAGATTATTCACATCAAAGTACATCAAGTACGACGACGCTTTCGATGGATCGTACGACTGCATGTACTTATTATTGGCTATCGCGTATCTACCTGAACATTGACTTAATCCGCCGCGTATACCGCGTTCGATAAACAGGACCATGTCGATATCTGTTAGTAATTCGAAATTAAATTTTGTATGCTTCAGCATGGCATCCCACGTAAAACCGGGCAGAGTGTAATAATACGCGGGATCGAGTCCGTAACTTGTTATACAGCTTTCACGAAAATTTTCAAAAATATCGGCCAACAGCAAGACATCTGTTTTCAAATACAAATCGCTATACTCGCCCAGCGTTTGAATGGAAAACCGTGTCCACACGTTCTCGGTGTGCGCATACTCGCTCTCCGATACTGTATCACCCGTTCAAGGAACTGTAAAATGATTCGCGCGATGGCAAACATGATTGTTCCAACTTTTTGGCACAGTCAATGTATTCGTACGGAAAAACACCCTTCCGTGCCTATAATTCGAAATCTTCAATAGACAAATTTTGAAACTCGGTTCGTAAAATTCTTAATTTGCTTTTATCTAAGAAAGACGCTAATTTATCGAGACTGGTACTCAAGAATTTGTATGAATCGATGAATCTCAATTTTATACAATTTCGCGACGGTCCATTTGGGTCTTCGACACTTTTTGTGAACGAGATGTACTTTTCTTTTGTTATCGGCAATACACTGACGGCACCCTCGAAAGCTGTAACTATTTCTTCGATAATAAAATGTGAATCGTAACCGGACAAATTATGAAAAACTGTGGGAATGCAAAAAGAGGTTTTATAATTTAGATTACAATTGGAGTGCGCGGGACCTCTGTACCGACCGGTTAGATGGTAATGATCGCGAACCCTCGTATCGTTTTGTCCAAACGGTAATTCGCAAATGTGACAATGCGTCGCGTTGCGAAATGCCTCCTGCTGTTCGCTCGTTAAATCATCCATTTGTATGTTATTTGATAAAATTGATTTAACAAAATGTGCCAAATTCTTTAATTCTTCGACGAACCAGGAAATACAATTCGCATCACGACGACATTGGTACATCGACAAGGACGAATCGTACGCGCATTGAACATAATATGCAATACTAAATACTTTATGATGCTGGTATGTGAATCTTGGCGCTTCTCGATCAGTTTTCTCCAGAATGCACCCGAGGTCGGCATACACCACAAATGGAAGTAGCTCTTTCCAGATGTACTTGTTGAAGCTGAGCCACTTGCTTTCATCATCTGGTAATACGATTGCGCATTCGTTCATCTTTTCGCAATCTACGGTGTGAGCTTCTAGCTTCTCACTCGAACCAAAGTAGTGCAAGCATGCAATAAAAAGACATACATTTTTTTTCAAACATAACATATTTAAAAAAGTTAAAAGAATTATTATATACATACCTATCGCAAAAGTATTTTCTGCGTTTATGTTTACTCAATTCGTGAGCTCACGAGGCGGGACAAGTTTTTGATCTACGCGAAATGTCCCACGTCGTTTGCTCCTTCTAAATACAGCAAATTGACATGTCTCTCCATCTTCTGTATCGGTAGAACCTTCTTTTCTTCAGTGGTGTGGACGTTGATGGAGATTTTGACGTGTTCAAACTGTTTAATTTGGTTCAATGTCATTGGAAATTTGATATCCTGGATATTCAATACCGTTGAATAGTGAGGATATGCCGATGCCCGATATACGTGACTTTCGACTGGATGCAGAGCAGCCACTACTGACCACCCGAAACATGCATTGTCGTTCGAGCATACGTTGATTACAGCTCTCTTTAGTTGTATTTCTCGCGGTAATTGTATGGTACATCCAGCATGCAACGGCATATATTTATTCACGTTAACAATTACATTGAGTATTCGCGACAGCCCCCATCCGCTATCCCGTTCTTGAAATTCTTCCAGCGATGCTAGGGTGGGTTCGACGACGCGTTGCTCGTACCACTCTTCGAGATTGATCTCGCCGAAAATTTCACAGTTCTTCGTGCTGATAGTCTTGTTCGAGCGTTTATCACCCGCTACAAACTCTCTATTAAACGCGGTATTCACTTTTAGTGTCTTATGTTTCACCAATGCACCCTGTACATGCTCTCATAAATCGATGAAACCCCTCACATTTTGCTGCCGGAAAGGTTTTCGCAATGATCACAGATGCAAAAATTTATGAATTTCTGTATTGTTTATAACTATTGTTATCGCAAAATTCCTATTATATGATTTCATTTCATGACACATGAATAAGTGATGTTCCCATTTGCAAAAATTTATGGACACTTTTATTGTTTATAAAACCATTGTTGGTGCGAAATTGCTATGCTCTGGTGCATCTCGACAAGGAATTTACCAAACGCAATCAATCCTTTCACATGTGGTTGCAGATGTATTCCTGATAATCCCATTTGCAATTATACAGGGTGTCCAAAAAATGTTGGATGTCCTTGAATAGGGTCTTTCGGGGCCGGTGGGGAGGAGTGTGATTTGAAACAATTTTTTCTTAACGAAAATTTTGTTCGAGGCTTCGTTAAGGAGATATTGACAGAAACCCCCGACCAATCAGAGCGCGAGTATGCCCGCAGGCGATCCTCCGGCATACTCGCGCTGTGATTGGTCGGGAGTTCCTGTTTCTGGAACATCTCCTTAACGAAGCATCGAGCAACATTTTGTTAATATGCACATACGCATGTTTACTGGTGTAGGTAGTTTAACTAAGTAAGAATCTAAAGTTTTTAAAATAGGGTCTTTTAACATAATTAATTTTTAATTTTTCGTAAAGGTTTAAATTTTAATGAACATATTTTTATAGACAATGTTAGAGAGTAAAATAAATGAATGATACTTAAGTAAGTTAATATATTATATGGATATTTATAAATTAAATGAATATTTGAATAATTAAAATAATATTCAATATTATCAATAACTGTATTATATTTAATTGTAAATAATGTAATAATTAAATTTAATAAAATTATACTAATGAAAAATATTTTTTCTTTATTATTTATTTTTATTTTATAGTTAGTAATAAATCTTGTAAAATAAAGAAATATAATTATTACACCTCCAATTATTGAAATAAAAATTATTAATAAATATATTGAGATCTTAGAAATATGAAAATTTAATAGTAAAGTCAATATTTTTTTTTTTTTTTTGGGCGGGTG
>NW_026531332.1:0-6673 GCF_026283585.1 Hylaeus volcanicus | reverse complement strand
TCTAAAGCTATCTCTAAACTAACCCCCTCTGCAGAGGTTTTGTAACAATTCCAAAGTGGATTATGTGCATTAAAGTCGCCTGCAATAATTGTATTTTTATTTAAATTTAGTGTGTTGAAAAGTTCAAGCCACTCCCTGGTGCAGAATCTTCCGTTTGTTCTATAAATTAATCCTATTTGAAATATTTGTTTTTGGTTGGAATCGAGAATCTCCACCACGAGTGTCTCGAACTTTTTATCTATTTTATGTGATTTAGTTTTCTTTAGATTTATGTCCTCTTTATAATAAATACCTAGCCCGCATCCTTGTTGGTAGATTTTGTTACCTGCTCTTCCTATATTATAATCGTTTCCGTTATTAATTAACTGGTAACCTTGTATTTGATAGTTAGTATAATCTATTATCCACGTTTCCGTTATAAGCATAATGTCATAATTGCTGATCTTTGTTTTTAGTTCGTCTATTTTGTTTCCTATACTCCTTGCATTCCATAATCCTATTTTCAGTTTTACATTATTGTGCATTTTGATAGATTATCGTATATACTATTATTGCTGTTTTGTGCTGTGCGCCTGTGGAAAAGTTTATCATGAGTATATAAGGAGTAGCTAAGTTTATAAATATATTTACTTTTGGGTTTGTTGGCTGTATTTTTTAGAATATGGTTAATAATATTTTTTTTTTTTTTTAAGTTACTTATTAATAGAACTGTGTCTATTGATTTCCTTTTCAGTTTTTAACCTGAGTTTTTTTTTTTACTATTGTACTTTATCGCTGTATATAATTAATTTTAAAAAGAAATGTCTTATATTATATATTATTATTTTATTTTTTTTGATATTTAAGAGTTTATATATTCCTAATTTTCTTAATATTATCAATAGCTTTTGTTTAATTGTACCATTAATGATCTATTTATATATCATTATGTATGATATCTACTTTCGTATATAATAAAAAAGAAAAAGGAACCATTTTTAATTACTAGGATGTTTCTTTTCTGAGTTTTTTCTTACTGTACTTTTCTTTTTGTTTTTTAAATTTATTATTTTTCTTTATTTCCTTTTTCTTTTTTCTTTATATTTAGTATGTTAAACATTTTCTATTCCTATAACATGACATAGTATAAAATACAATAAAAAATATAAAGTAAAATATGAAAAACAGAAATAAATGCGTATTCATTGTATATATCTTAAAGAGATACTAAAAATTCTCTTACTTGTTCTCTGGTTGAGAGTTTATAAAATCTAAATCGTCGTCAGTCTCTGTTTGAGGCGATTTAAAAGACTCCGAGTAGTTGTCTTCTTCCTTGTCCTGAATATCTGGAATGACTTTTTGAAATGAAAAGTCCATTTCTTCTAACATTGGCTCTACTGGAACCTTGTGTTGGTGGGCTGTTTCCATCTTTTCTTCATTTTTCTTTGGGCTGTTAGTTTCTTCAATGTGAGGAGTTCCTTCCCATTCCTCATTGGACATGTATCCTGTTTGTATATTAGTCGACGGAGCATTTTCTACTTCCGTCTGAGTCGGTCTAGGTGAAGTTTTTGGTAAAGTTGAGTAATTGTGTTTGATCTTACTTCTAAACTCTGGAATATGCAGGTTGTCTTCTCTTGTTGGTGTGGTTCTATACTTGGATGGGGTGGGTTTATTTTGATGGTAGTATTCTTTGTTCTTAATAACTATTGGAGGTTCTTTCCTAATACTTTTTGTTTTTTGGTGTCGCTCATCTTTATAGGTTATAGGTATCTTTTCAGTTTCCCTTTCCTGTTGTAAATTATGTCTTTCTTTGTGGTAATTTTTGAGATAATACCTTTGTTTATCTTCATATATCTCGTCGAGTTCTTTTTCAGTTGGTTCTCCTTTACTTCCCTGGACATATTTGTATTCCCTTGGAGCTCTTGGTGGCGAGTCTTTCAACTTATTTTTTATAATATTAACGAGGTTTTGTTCTTTGATCCAATTGATTAATTCTTCTATGTCATTATCGTCTTGGATGCCAAAGTTGGTCTTGTTGGGTTTGTGATTCCTTTGCTTAGGAAGATACCTTTCGTTTTCCTCTTCCGTGTCATATTTATAGTATTTGCTTGTGTTTTTCGTTGGATAATGCATTGGAGATAGTATTTGGGTATCTTCCTCTTCTAGTGGGTAAAATCGGTTATTATTATTGTTACTGACCTTTAAAGTCTCGGGTAGGGGGCGTCCTTTGCCCTCGTAGCCCCTCGGTTGCCTTCTATTCGGTGTAAACCAGTCATTCGCTCTTATCGGGCACGGTCTATCCTCCCATTTTTCTATTTCCATGGAATATCTGGTTTTATTTCTTCTTTGTCCTAGTACCGGGAAGTCTTCTTCCTTGTATCTAAAGTTATTGTTGCCTTTGAAATTCAATTCCGTCATTGCAACACTTTTGGCCTCGTGGAATGACATATTTTTGTAAGCGATCAGTTTGTTTATCGCTTTTTCCAACACTGCGTATGGGCATTGCCTATTTAATGCCGAATGGTCATCTTCACAGTTCGAGCACTTAGGAGGATTAGAACACTCTCCGTGTGCTGTCCTCCCGCAGTTAAAACATTTGCTTGATGCTTCTCGACAGAAGCGCTTTGTGTGACCGAATCGTAGACATTGATAACATTGCCTGATATTTCTGACGAATGGGGTCACATTCAATGAGACGTGCCCTTCCATAATCACTAATTTAGTAGGAAGGCTGGTTCCCCTAAACTTCACTATCACCATATACGTGTCCACCCACTCGTATCCGACCTTCTTCCTTTTTCTAAGTCTTTCAAACGATTCGATGTTTTGTCCCGCAATAGTTTCCTCCTTTACTTCTTCTAATGAATATTCCCATTCCTTAATGATCCCTATCCTAAATTCGGATCTTCTTGGTATACGGATTTTATATTCCCCATTATTCTTTTTAACATATTTGTTAAATATGTCCCTTCCTTCTTCTGGATATTTTATTTTGATTTCTGCGATATGTTTGTTAAGCATTTTGATGGCTTCTATTTTTTTAATATCCTCCCTTAAAAGTCTGAAAATTTTTAGGTAATTGAGTTTCTTATTTGATTTAAAATTTACTTTACCTTCTTTTCTGTCGTATTTTCTGACTACTTCTATTTCGAAAAACAGAATATTGTCCGTATCTCCTTTAATTGGGGATTTCTTTTTAATCTGTGACATATTTTTTTTGTCTAAAGATGAATCCGAGTCCGTATCTTTTCCTGCACGTGCCACGCCACGTGTTGTATATCGTCCACCCACGTTTTTTACCTTTGTTTTTTCTTCCCTGGAGTTTATCGATTCAATTATCGATCGTACGTTTGAATCTTTTTCTATGTTATTTTCCGCTTCACTTTGGTATGCGTTAATTTCTATGTTGATCCTTTCGTTTCCTATTATTTTCAATTTCTTCCTCACGCTTCTACTTTCGTCACTGTATTCATTCTCGACTGCCTGTTCCAAACTTTTCCTTCTTGACTTCGCTTTCTCCTTCGTTGGTGGTGCTGATTGAAGCTCCTCCGGCGCACTGATTGGTTCGTCCCCCTCTTCTCTGTTTCTTCTCACTGGTCGGATTGAGTCTTCTTCCTTCCTATTGGTTCTCATCTTATAGATTTCATCCGCTGATCTCTGGATCAGTTTGATTTTCGATTCGCGTAGTGCCGACGCGTTTCCGGCTTTGGGGAGGGAGATTCCTCTCCCCCCCCCCTTTTCCTTCTTCATCCTCTTCGTAGCTTTCTCTCATATAGAGAGAGGTTATCTTTGTTTCACCGATCACATCCCACGCGGGTGAGTCCCCCCTTTAATAAATATTATCTTGGATTGTTCCCCCCACCTCACTCAATGTTTTAGTTATAGTTTCTAATAGTTAGTTTATGTATTTACACCACACCTTTAATTTCTAACTCGAGCCACCGATTTTCCGTTATCACCCGTCCACGCGGCAAACCGGAAGTCTACGAACGGAGTAACATTCAGTGACACATGTCCTTCCATGATGACTATTTTAGTTGGTAGGCTAGTTCCTCTAAATTTCACGAGGACCATTTGTGTTTCTACCCATTCATAACCGTTATCCACTCTCTTCCTTTTTCTAAGCCTTTCAAACGAGTCAATGTTTTGACCGGGAAGGGTCTCTTCCTTCAACTCGTCCAGTGAGTATTCCCATTCTTTGATGATACCGGTTCTGAATTCTGATCTTTTGGGTATGCGTATTTTAAAGTCCCCATTATTACTTTTTATATATTTATTATATATAGCTCTTCCTTCTTCTGGTCGCTTGATTTTGATCTCTGCGATATGTTTGTTCAACATTTTAATAGCCTCTATCTTATTTACGTCTTCCCTTAAAAATCTGAAAATTTTTAAATAGTTTAGTTTTTTATTCGCCTTAAAATGTACATTACCTCCTTTTTTTTTTATTTTTTCTATTAACTTCTACTTCGAATAGGATGATGTTATCCGATTCGATTTTGGCTGGAGATTTCTTTTTATTTTGGGTTTTGTACTTTTTGTCTAACGACGAATCCGAATCTGTTTCTCTTTCTTCGCATGACGCACCACGTGTTGCGTAGCGTCCGAATACGTTTCTCACCTTTATATTTTCTCCTCTTAAATTTATCGATTCCACGATCGATCGAACGTTAGTATCTTTTCCTCCGTTATTTTCCACCTCACTTTTATATGGATTTATCTCTATATTTGTTTTTTCGTTGCCTATGATTTTTAATTTTTTTCTCGCGTTCCTACTTTCGTCACTATATTCGTTTTCCACTGCTTGTTCCAAGCTCTTTCTTCTCATCCTTATTCTCTCGTTCGCTAGGGGCGCTGATTGTCTCTCTTCTGGAGCGCTGATTGGTTCTTCTACTTCCCTTTTGCTCTTCCTCATTGGTTCGTTTGTTCCTTCTTCCATCTTATTGGCGCGCATTTTGTAGATCTCCTCGACCGATCGCTGGATCAATCTGATTCTTGACTCGTGTTGTGCTGACGGGTTTCCGGTTTTTGGGTGGAAGATCCCTCTCTCCCCCCCTTTTTCTCCTTCATCCTCCTCTGTTCTATCTCTCATGGAGAGATAGGTTAACTTTTCCGCACTGCTCACATTCCCCCCGGTTAATTTCCCCCCTCAAAATTAATGTCTTAATTTGTTCCTCCCCCTTTCCTCACTTTTTTAAATGCACTTAGATACAGTTATTCTGTGTAATTGCACCGCACCGGTAAATTCCAACTCTCACTATTTCTTTTCCGTTGTGTCCCACCCAATGGCCGACCGGAAGTCGAGAATATAATAAAAAATCAAAATACTTAAGTGTAAGAAACGAATAAATGTTATGACTTCGAAAAAATATCAGATGGGACTTCGTTTTCAAATTATTAACGAAAAACATAAGCAAACATATTGCGCGTAGAACGAGAGTTTAGCTATGGATGTTGACTTCGCAGTTGGGTAGATGTTCTGATTTGTCAGTGTTTTCCGTTAATAATTCGAAAACGATGCCCCATCCGACATTTTTTTCAAAAAATTGTACTTCAGGAATCAACCGGAGATGTAAATAAGACATGCTATGTGCATTCAGAATGAGCGTATACTATTTGATATTCTTGGAAGTACTGTGTTTAAAATGTTGACCTGAAAACGTTCCTAGATAATCTAATAATGCTTCAGATCTTTCGCTTTGCAATTGGATGAAGAGTAATTTCATTTCCATCGTTATTCGTGATGCCTATTGCATAAAATCTCTTTGTAATGTTATTTTCAGAGAAATCTTCGTATCTTTTATAGACCGAATATATTGTAAACTACAACACTATGCGGAAACCCGGAATCCTGATTTAAACATTTTAAATATCACGCTTGCCCGCACAATAAATTTAAAGGAAGAAGACATTCAAAAAAACAAAGGTGTCACCCAGAGACAACGATTCTACTCCTAGGTATATAGGGTGTCCCATAATTAGCATAAGAAACGGAAATGGGGGGTAGCTGAAATGATTCTGAACCACAATTTCCTTTACAAAAATGTCAGATGCTGCTTCGTTTTTGAATTACTAATGAAAAACGAAGCACCATCCGAGATTTTTGCAAAGGAAACTGTGGTTCAAAATCGTCTCAGTTACTCCCCCATTTCCGGTTGTAACACTCAATCTGGGACACCGTATATGAGGCTTATAAAAAAGATTGGTGCACTCTTTAAAACAGAATGCCTTCCTTAACATTACATCAAGTGACTTGATTTACTTCTAGAGGCTAGAAGAAAAAATTACAATTTGACAGAAACGAGAATAATCA
Organism: Hylaeus volcanicus; assembly: GCF_026283585.1. Classification (NCBI taxonomy): domain Eukaryota; kingdom Metazoa; phylum Arthropoda; class Insecta; order Hymenoptera; family Colletidae; genus Hylaeus; species Hylaeus volcanicus. The sequence continues at coordinate 381 of NW_026531332.1, read as the reverse complement.
AATGATGGTCACTTAACCTTTTTATCTGAACCTTTAATATGAATCTAAAATGTAACTTTCGTATATTTAAATAATATTCATTTTGTGTATTTAAGAAGTTACATATGCATATTGAAAATTTCATTCAGATTGGTCAACGAACATAGAAGTGAACAGCGACTAAATACGTTGACCAATTCGAACGAATTTTTCAGCAAACATAAAACTTACTTAAATCTACAAAACGTGCATATTACATTTTCATTAAAAGTTCAGATAAAAATGTTGTCAAAAGTGTCCTTCATCTTCTTATTCACGACTTTGAGAAATTGAATTCTTTTAAAACAGCAGAAGCGCATAATCTAATAAAATAATCCTTCCATCAGTACGTATGTCGCACAC